>NC_136312.1:11455323-11693159 GCF_964198595.1 Lampetra fluviatilis | reverse complement strand
CGGAGGGCGGAGGAGCGACGCTCACAACAACGAGCGGAGCGCCGGGTGGCTAAAGCACAGCAAGTTGGTACAGTAGGGGGCAAAGGTGGTGCATCAGCCAGTCATCTCGGTCATCTCGGTCAGTCGACCCGTGGCACCTGCTGGGTCTGCCCCGTGACCTCCTGCCAGTGGGCGTTCGACACTTCACGTGGCCTCAAGGTGCACTTGGCCTGGCACAAGCGTCGTGGTGACGTCACCGCCACTTAGTGGCGAATGGCGGTTGTTGTTGTTTCAGCGTGGTTGGTGGTGAGCGTGGCTGGCGGTGATTGTGGTTGGTGGTGAGCGTGGTTGGTGGTGATCGTGGCTGGTGGTGATCGTGGTTGGCGGTGAGCGTGGTTGGTGGTGAGCGTGGTTGGTGGTGAGCGTGGCTGGTGGTGAGTGTGGTTGGCGGTGAGCGTGGTTGGTGGTGAGCGTGGCTGGTGGTGAGTGTGGTTGGCGGTGAACGTGGTTGGTGGTGAGTGGTCGGTGGTGATCGTGGTTGGTGGTGAGCGTGGCTGGTGGTGATCGTGGTTGGTGGTGATCGTGGCTGGTGGTGAGTGTGGCTGGTGGTGAGCGTGGCTGGTGGTGAGCGTAGCTGGTGGTGATCATGGTTGGCGGTGAGCGTGGTTGGTGGTGAGTGTGGTTGGTGGTGAGCGTGGTTGGTGGTGAGTATGGTTGGTGGTGAGTGTGGCTGGTGGTGATCGTGGTTGGTGGTGAGTATGGTTGGCGGTGAACGTGGTTGGTGGTGAGTGTGGTTGGTGGTGAGCGTGGTTGGTAGTGAGCATGGTTGGTGGTGAGCGTGGTTGGTGGTGAGTGTGGTTGGTGGTGAGTGTGGTTGGTGGTGATCGTGGTTGGCGGTGAGCGTGGTTTTTGGTGAGCGTGGTTGGTGGTGATCGTGGCTGGTGGTGAGCGTGGCTGGTGGTGATCGTGGTTGGTGGTGAGTGTGGTTGGTGGTGAGCGTGGTTGGTAGTGAGCATGGTTGGTGGTGAGCGTGGTTGGTGGTGAGTGTGGTTGGTGGTGATCGTGGTTGGTGGTGAGCGTGGTTGGTGGTGAGCGTGGGCTGGTGGTGATCGTGGTTGGTGGTGAGTGTGGTTGGTGGTGATCGTGGTTGGTGGTGAGCGTGGTTGGTGGTGAACGTGGTTGGTGGTGAGCGTGGTTGGTGGTGAGCGTGGCTGGTGGTGAGCGTGGTTGGTGGTGAGCGTGGTTGGTGGTGAGCGTGGTTGGTGGTGATCGTGGTTGGCGGTGAGCGTGGTTGGTGGTGATCGTGGTTGGTGGTGAGCGTGGTTGGTGGTGATCGTGGCGGGTGGTGAGCGTGGTTGGTGGTGAGCGTGGTTGGTGGTGAGCGTGGTTGGTGGTGAGCGTGGCTGGTGGTGAGCGTGGTTGGTGGTGAGCGTGGTTGGTGGTGAGCGTGGTTGGTGGTGATCGTGGTTGGCGGTGAGCGTGGTTGGTGGTGATCGTGGTTGGTGGTGAGCGTGGTTGGTGGTGATCGTGGCGGGTGGTGATCGTGGTTGGCGGTGAGCGTGGTTGGCGGTGAGCGTGGTTGGCGGTGAGCGTGGTTGGTGGTGAGCGTGGTTGGTGGTGATCGTGGCTGGTGGTGATCGTGGTTGGCGGTGAGCGTGGTTGGTGGTGATCGTGGCTGGTGGTGAGCGTGGTTGGTGGTGAGCGTGGTTGGTGGTGATCGTGGCTGGTGGTGATCGTGGTTGGCGGTGAGCATGGTTGGCGGTGAGCGTGGTTGGTGGTGAGCGTGGTTGGCGGTGAGCGTGGTTGGCGGTGAGCGTGGTTGGCGGTGAGCATGGTTGGCGGTGAGCGTGGTTGGCGGTGAGCGTGGTTGGTGGTGAGCGTGGTTGGTGGTGAGCGTGGTTGGTGGTGAGCGTGGTTGGTGGTGAGCGTGGTTGGTGGTGAGCGTGGCACCGGCGTGAAGGGGTCTTCGTCTCCGTCTCCCTCCGCTCCGCCTCGCTGGAGGAGCGGCCTCCTGTGGCTGCCACCTCCCCCGTCACGGCCGCCCCCTGAGAGACGGCAGAGCGGGCGGGCACGTGAGACGAGGCCCCCTCACCCCCAACAACAATGTTGCTCTACTCACACCTACAACGGTTCCGCTTGTTGGCGGTGCCCTTGGCGTTTTGGACTTCGAAATGAAAGTGAACAAACTGCGTAGGCGATGGAGACTACAAAGGAGAAGGTGGTAGGATGGGAACATCATAGCCAGTAATGACTTAAACTGGTTGAAAATGTCCTTACAATTATTTTTCAGTTTGTACCCATCTTCTCGGTTGAAATTGTGTCTGTGTCTATATATATGGATGGCTTCGTGAACGAATCTTTGTTGATAGCCCTCAGGCCTTCAAAGTACCTTCGTCTTAGAGAAATCTACTTCATGTGAGCCAGCCGCATTAAAGTAATGATCAGCCACGGCAGAAATATTGGTCCTGCCGTGTTTCAGATCTGCCTTGTGTTCACGAACACGGTCCGAGACATGTCGCTTAGTTTCCCCAATGTAACTACTGCCGCAGACACAGCTGAGTTTGTAGACGCCGAGATATTGCATGTCAGGGATCACATCCTTCACAGATGGGATCAGATTACGAATTTTATGTACTGTGTTGAATCAAACCTGGATCTTGTGTTTGCTCATGATTTTGGAAATCTTGTTAGTGACCCCTGCTATGTATGGCAAGGTGATGGTTTTGATTGGGTCCTCAGATGGTTCTTTCCCAACGTTTGGGGTGATAGCTTTACGGATTGTGTAGTCTGAATATCCATCCACCTTGGGAGCTTGGTGTACGTGTTCCAGTTCACCGGCTAGGTGGTGACGGTCGGAGATGCATCGAGCTCTATGGTGTAGAGGTTTGATGACGAAATTCTTCTGGGATGGATGGTGGTGGGAGTCAGGTTTTAGGTAGGCATCCGTATGGGTGGCTTTCCTGTAGACAGTGTCCCATTGAGCCATCTGGTTTCTTTTCGATTAAAACATCCAAGAATGATTATTGAGGGGGGTGCTCCATGTGGAGTGACGTCACCCACTCATGATTATTAATGAGGGGGGGTGCTCCATGTGGAGTGACGTCACCCGCTCATGATTATTAATGAGGGGGGGTGGGGTGCTCCATGAGGAGTGACGTCACCCGCCCATGATGTTTAATGGGAGCGCTAGGGAGTTAGCGTGACATCAGGGTTCTGGCTCTTTCCATATTAGGAATGCTGGGCAACGCTGAGGCGACCCTCGACTTGCACGGGAGTAGAACTTCTATCCGCGCCGTAGCGTAGCCAGCCGTGCCAATCATCACCTGGAACCGACAGGCACGGAGTCCTGTGTGGGTAGACATTGCCGCTGCTGTTGATGGCGGCGGTGGTGGTGGCGGTGGCGGTGGCGGCGGTGGTGGTGGCGGTGCCACCGTCCACAGGCCCCACCAAACCGAGCGCCACCGTGGCGCCACCCGCTGCACCGAAGCTGTCCCTGTCGCCGCTGCTGCTGCCCGCAGGGTGGCCACCGAGGCCCGGCGCGGTGGCCCCACCCTGGGAGGTGACGGCAGCGGCAGGAGGAGAAGGAGCCCCCACGCGTCTCACCACGCGCCTCACCACGCGCCTCACCACGCGCCTCACCACGCGCCTCACCACGCGCCTCACCACGCGCCTCACCACGCGCCTCACCACGCGCCTCACCACGCGCCTCACCACGCGCCTCACCACGCGCCTCACCACGCGCCTCACCACGCGCCTCACCACGCGCCTCACCACGCGCCTCACCACGCGCCTCACCACGCGCCTCACCACGCGCCTCACCACGCGCCTCACCACGCGCCTCACCACGCGCCTCACCACGCGCCTCACCACGCGCCTCACCACGCGCCTCTCCACGCGCCTCACCACGCGCCTCACCACGCGCCTCTCCACGCGCCTCACCACGCGCCTCACCACGCGCCTCACCACGCGCCTCACCACGCGCCTCACCACGCGCCTCACCACGCGCCTCACCACGCGCCTCACCACGCGCCTCACCACGCGCCTCACCACGCGCCTCACCACGCGCCTCACCACGCGCCTCACCACGCGCCTCACCACGCGCCTCACCACGCGCCTCACCACGCGCCTCACCACGCGCCTCTCCACGCGCCTCACCATGCGCCTCACCACGCGCCTCACCACGCGCCTCACCACGCGTCTCTCCATGTGCCTCACCACGCGCCTCTCCACGCGCCTCACCACGCGCCTCACCACGCGTCTCACCACGCGCCTCACCACGCGCCTCTCCACGCGCCTCACCACGCGCCTCACCACGCGCCTCTCCACGCGCCTCACCACGCGCCTCACCACGTGCCTCTCCACGCGCCTCACCACGCGTCTCTCCACGCGCCTCACCACGCGCCTCACCACGCGCCTCACCACGCGTCTCACCACGCGCCTCACCACGCGCCTCACCACGCGTCTCTCCACGCGCCTCACCACGCGCCTCTCCACGCGCCTCACCACGCGCCTCACCACGCGTCTCTCCACGCGCCTCACCACGCGCCTCACCACGCGCCTCTCCACGCGCCTCACCACGCGCCTCTCCACGCGCCTCACCACGCGCCTCACCACGCGTCTCACCACGCGCCTCACCACGCGCCTCTCCACGCGCCTCACCACGCGCCTCACCACGCGCCTCTCCACGCGCCTCACCACGCGCCTCACCACGCGCCTCTCCACGCGCCTCACCACGCGTCTCTCCACGCGCCTCACCACGCGTCTCTCCACGCGCCTCACCACGCGCCTCACCACGCGCCTCACCACGCGTCTCACCACGCGCCTCACCACGCGCCTCTCCACGCGCCTCACCACGCGCCTCACCACGCGCCTCTCCACGCGCCTCACCACGCGCCTCACCACGCGCCTCACCACGCGCCTCACCACGCGTCTCACCACGCGCCTCACCACGCGCCTCACCACGCGCCTCACCACGCGTCTCTCCACGCGCCTCACCACGCGCCTCACCACGCGCCTCTCCACGCGCCTCTCCACGCGCCTCACCACGCGCCTCACCACGCGCCTCTCCACGCGCCTCACCACGCGTCTCACCACGCGCCTCACCACGCGCCTCACCACGCGCCTCACCACGCGCCTCACCACGCGTCTCTCCACGCGCCTCACCACGCGCCTCACCACGCGCCTCACCACGCGCCTCACCACGCGCCTCACCACGCGCCTCACCACGCGCCTCACCACGCGTCTCTCCACGCGCCTCACCACGCGCCTCTCCACGCGCCTCACCACGCGCCTCACCACGCGCCTCACCACGCGTCTCACCACGCGTCTCTCCACGCGCCTCTCCACGCGCCTCACCACGCGCCTCACCACGCGCCTCTCCACGCGCCTCACCACGCGCCTCTCCACGCGCCTCACCACGCGTCTCTCCACGCGCCTCACCACGCGTCTCTCCACGCGCCTCACCACGCGCCTCACCACGCGCCTCACCACGCGTCTCACCACGCGCCTCACCACGCGCCTCTCCACGCGCCTCACCACGCGCCTCACCACGCGCCTCTCCACGCGCCTCACCACGCGCCTCACCACGCGCCTCACCACGCGCCTCACCACGCGTCTCACCACGCGCCTCACCACGCGCCTCACCACGCGCCTCACCACGCGTCTCTCCACGCGCCTCACCACGCGCCTCACCACGCGCCTCTCCACGCGCCTCTCCACGCGCCTCACCACGCGCCTCACCACGCGCCTCTCCACGCGCCTCACCACGCGTCTCACCACGCGCCTCACCACGCGCCTCACCACGCGCCTCACCACGCGCCTCACCACGCGTCTCTCCACGCGCCTCACCACGCGCCTCACCACGCGCCTCACCACGCGCCTCACCACGCGCCTCACCACGCGCCTCACCACGCGTCTCACCACGCGTCTCTCCACGCGCCTCACCACGCGCCTCTCCACGCGCCTCACCACGCGCCTCACCACGCGCCTCACCACGCGTCTCACCACGCGTCTCTCCACGCGCCTCTCCACGCGCCTCACCACGCGCCTCACCACGCGCCTCTCCACGCGCCTCACCACGCGCCTCACCACGCGCCTCACCACGCGCCTCACCACGCGCCTCACCACGCGCCTCACCACGCGCCTCACCACGCGCCTCTCCACGCGCCTCACCACGCGCCTCACCACGCGCCTCACCACGCGCCTCACCACGCGCCTCACCACGCGCCTCACCACGCGCCTCACCACGCGCCTCACCACGCGCCTCACCACGCGCCTCACCACGCGCCTCACCACGCGCCTCACCACGCGCCTCACCACGCGCCTCACCACGCGCCTCTCCACGCGCCTCACCACGCGCCTCACCACGCGCCTCACCACGCGCCTCACCACGCGCCTCACCACGCGCCTCACCACGCGCCTCACCACGCGCCTCGTTCTGTTTGCATGACACAGCCTCACCAATTGGTGGTGGAGGGTTTCACAACACATTCATATTTACGCCATCTAACCCTAAAAAATGCTCTATTAAGGTAAGGCCCACTGAACTATTAAGCGACCTGGCGATGTTTATTACACAATGCACCGGGTACCCATTTGAGGCCGAGTCGACCTAGGGGAGGCCCAGGATCGAGTCAGTTATTCGTCACTGGTATTGGGCGTCAGCGGGAATCGTTTTCGGGTGGCCGGGTTCGTAGCTCAGCGGACTAACCGCTACACCACCGCTCCCCACACACACAGGCTCTCGCACACTCTCACATACTCAGACTCTGTAGAACAGGGATTAAACATGCACACTCCACTCAGCAAGGCGCCCCAGTCGGGAATCGAACCCAGGCTCCTTGCTGCTTTGAGGTGTGTCACCACTTTGCCACCATAGCCAGTGTGTGTGAGCCAATGTGTGAGCGAGTGAGCAAGAGAATGAGTGAGGAAGCAGGAGAATGAGTGAGGGAGCGAGTGAGCGAGCAGGTGCAGGTGAGTGTGTGAGCTAACGTGCGAATGAGTGAGCAAATTGAGTGATCGACCCATCGAGTGAGTGAGCCAGCGAGTGAGTGAGCTACCGAGTGAGTGAATGAGCGAGCGAGTGAGCAAGGGGGCGAGTGAGTGAGTGTGTGAGCCAGTGAGTGAGCCAGCGAGTGAGTGGGCAAGCGAGTGAGCAAGGGGGCGAGTGAGTGAGTGAGCCAGTGAGTGAGCCAGCAAGTGAGTGGGCAAGCGAGTGAACAAGGGAGTGAGTGAGCGAGTGAGCCAGCGAGTGAACAAGTGAGCGAGTGAGTGAGTGAGTGAGCCAGCGAGTAAGTGGGCAAGTGAGTGAGTGAGCCAGTGAGTGAGCCAGCGAGTAAGTGGGAAAGTGAGTGAGCGAGTGAGCCAGCGAGTGAGTGAACGAGTGAGCGAGTGAGTGAGTGAGCCAGCAAGTGAGTGAGTGAGCCAGTGAGTGAGCCAGCGAGTAAGTGGGAAAGTGAGTGAGCGAGTGAGCCAGCGAGTGAGTGAACGAGTGAGCGAGTGAGTGAGTGAGTGAGCCAGTGAGTGAGCCAACGAGTAAGTGGGCAAATGAGTGAGTGAGCCAGCGAGTGAGTGAACGAGTGAGCGAGTGAGTGAGCGGCCTACGCAGCGACGTGGCGACCGTTGTCTCGGCGCGATCCGCGGCTCATCCTCCTCGGTGGTCCCCCTCGGGGGCCCTCCCACCGTGCCCCCCGCCCCCCACCCCCATGCCGCCCCCCCTCGTGCGGCCGAGGGGGCCGGCTCCGTGCGGGGCAGCCGGGGCCGCGGGGCCCCCACTTCCATCACCCAGGGCCTCTGCAGGGTCACCGGTTCACTGGCTGGGCCGTGCCTGGTGGGAGGAATCGAGAAGGGGGGGGACGAGAGGGGGGGACGAGGGGGGGGGGGGTAAACGAGGGGGGGGGTGAACATGAGAGGGGGGTGTGAGTGGTCGTGCGGGTGAAGCACACGGGGCCGTTGTGGGTGGATGAAGGCGGCGCTGGCGGCAGGACCCCCACACGCAGCAGCGTCCCCCCCCCCCTCCCCAGGCTCACCCACCCGTGGTTCATCTCCACGAGCGTTGCGGGCACCACGCCGCCCGCGGTGGGGCCACGTGGTACCCACTCGCGCCGCCACCAGCCCGGCGCGGCGCCACCCGGGGTAGTGGTGGTGTGCCGGCCCGGCAGGGAAGAACCGCGGTCGCTCGCCGCCCGCTCCTCGTCCATCGCCGCCGCCGCCGCCGCGTCCTCCTCCTCATCGCCATCGTCACCATCGCCCGCCTCGCCCACCTCCTCCACCTCCTCCACCTCCTCCTCCTCGTCCACCGTGCTCGCCTCGCTGTACGCGTCCTGACCATCGCTGTGACACGCACACACGTACAGGCAAAGGTCCCCCAGGTAGCCCGCGCCGGACGGATAGCGTCGTGGGGCAAGTGGTGTCAACAGAGCCGACACGACGGTGGTGGTGGTGCCGGTTGCTGTGGCCCGGAAGAAAGAAAGAAAACAACCGCGATCCCTCGCCCGGCCGCCTTTGTCTCACCCCACCAATTGAGGCCGAGTTGACCTAGGGGAGAGCCAGGTGCGAGCGGTTGCTGCTGCCACACGCCGCTTTCAAGAAACATTGCCGATGTGTGCACGGCCGAGGCCAGGTAATGATACGGCCACGTGGTTTGCTGTGAAGCTCTCCACCACCTGACATGGCCAAACAAATTCAATCGTCGCTGCCAGGTGGTGGTGGTCGCAGTGGCAGTGGTGGTGGCAGTGGTAGTCGTGGCGGAGGTGGTTGTGGTGGCGGTGACTGTGGCCAGTGGTGGTGGTAGTGGCGGTGGTGGCGTGGTGGTGGTGGTGGAGGTTGGCGGTGGTTGTGGCTATGGTGGTGGTGACAGTCGTGGTGGTAGCAGATGGTGGTGGTGGCGGTAGCAGGTGGTGGTGGTGGTGGTGGTAGTGGTTATGGCAGTGGCAGTAGTGTTGGTGGTGGCAGTAGCAGTTGTGGCAGTAGTGGTTGTGGTGAGCACCGACCGCTGCGCCACCACTCCTCCCCCGGTCCGGTACCGGCCAAGCACACGAGTGATTGAGCCGGACGGGCTCATCGAATGGTCAGTATCGTCATCATCATCATCATCGTTATCATCGTCATTATCATTGTCATCATCGTCATCATCGTCAGTATCGTCATCATCATCATCATCGTCAGTATCATCGTCATTATCGTCATCGTCAGTATCGTCATCATCGTCATTATCATTGTCATCATCGTCATCATCATCATTATCATTGTCATCATCGTCATTATCATTGTCATCATCGTTATCATCGTCAGTATCGTCATCATCGTCATCATCGTCAGTATCATCGTCATTATCATTGTCATCATCGTCATCATCGTCATTATCATTGTCATCATCGTCATCATCATCATTATCATTGTCATCATCGTCATTATCATTGTCATCATCGTCACCATCGTCAGTATCGTCATCATCGTCATCATCGTCATTATCATTGTCATCATCGTCATTATCATTGTCATCATCGTCGTCATCGCCGTCGTGATCGTCATCGCGGCGGCCGTGGCGGGCGCGCACCACTCCAGGCCCATGCACGTCTCGTAGAGCGGTCCCGGCAGGCGGCGTGGCCCGGGGAAGGCGGCGCCGCCGAGCGCGATCAGGGCCCTGCACGCCTCGTGGACGCGCGCCGTCACCGACGCCTCGTCGTAGGCGGGCGGCGCCGGCAGCAGCGTGGGGCCGAAGCACACGGCCAGGTTGTAGGCATCCATCAGGTTCTCGTCGCTCAGCTGTGCTAGGCTGAGGTGGCACACGGTGGGGGGGGGGGGGGGGTAGAGACGGTGGGCAATCAAAACAATCGGTGGTGTTGGTGGCGGTGGCGCCGATCGGGCACTGTCAGGGTGGTGATAACTGTTATAGTGATGGTGGTGGTGCCAGTGGCGCCGATCGGACACAGCTGGTGCGGTGATAGAGGTGATAGTTGTGACGGTGGTGGTGAAGATGGCACCGATCAGGCAACGTCGGGGAGGTGACAGCCGGTAGTGGCGGTGGTGGTGATAGCGGTGGTGGTGGTGGTGGTAGCGGTGGTGGTGGTGGTGCTGATTGGTAAACGTCTGGACGGTGATAGCGGCAATGGTGGTGGTGGCGGTGGCGCCGATGTGACACAGCTGGTGCGGTGATAGTTGTGACGGCGGTGGTGGCGGTCGCGCCGATGTGACACGGTCGGGAAGTTGTACATCACTGGTGCGTCTCGCAACGCGCGCAACCCAACAACGCTGCCCCCTGTCACACGCTGCCCCTGTCTACCACAAGCTGCCCCTGTCTACCACATGCTGCCCCTGTCTAACGCTGCCCCTGTCTACCACACGAGACCGGGGGGCGAACCGTCCCACGCGGTAAGCTGGGCCTGCCACTGGTGTCTAAAGATGGCCACCAAATGTCCAAAGAAGGCCACCGGTGTATAAAGATGGCCGACCGTGTCTAAAGATGGCCACCGGTCTCTATAGATGGCCGCTGGTGTTTAAAGATGGCCACCGGTGTTTAAAAATGGCCGGCGGTGTTTAAATATGGCCGCCGGTGTCTACAGATGGCCGCCGGCAGACAGCGCTCGCATGCGAGGGGAGGGTGGGGGTGCGGATAAAAAGCAGCGATTTTGGCAGCATGTGCCGAGGGCAGGGCGGTGGGGGCGGTGGGGGCGGTGGGGGCTGCGGGGGCGGTGGGGGCGGTTGGGCTCACTGGTGGAGGAAGGCGAAGAGGAAGCGGAGCACGACGGCGACAGGCGGCGGCAGCTCCTGCATCACGGAGCGGATCCGCACCGCCCCCTCCAGCGGGCCCTCGGTGCCTGGACATGCACGGCGCCAGCGGACACGGCCACGTAAGCACGGGCGTCACTCCCAACAGTCACGCATACCGCTTTGTGTTAGGTACAAGGTTTTGCTGACTGGCTGGATTCCTGGTTGACTGGCAAGCGGCCGAGCCCACTAACCGACCGACCGACTGACCAACCGAGCAACCCACCGACCGACCCACCTGCCCGCCCGTTCACCCACCCACCCATCGACGACCCACCCACCTGCCCGTCCACTCACCTACCCACCCATCGACAGACTCACCCACCCACCGACCCACCTACCGACCCACCAACGCACCGACTGACTGACCTACCCACTCACCCACCCATCCACCAACCCACTCACCGAGGCCACGTGAAGTGTTAAAGGCTCGCTGCTGGCAGAAGGTCACGGGACAGACGCAGGTGCCAAGGATAGGCTGACTAAGATTACTGTCAGAAGCACCACCTGCGTGCCCTCACTGTGCGAACTCGCTGCGCTTTAGCTGCCCGGCCACCACTCATTGTCGTGAGCATCACTCCTCTGTCCTCCGTTGTTGCTGGAGGGCGAATGCCTCCAATTGCCCAGTAGCAGCGTCCTTCACGAGCCCCCTCCACAGTGACACGATCATGCTGACAGTCACAGGTAAAACAGTCACACGATGGTGGAGCGTGTAGGGGGGCGTGGGGGGGGGATGGTGGGTAGGTGGGTGGGGGATGGTGGGTGGTGGTGGATGGTGGGGTGGAGGAGGGTGATGGTGAGGGATGGTGAGGGATGGGGGTGGTGGGGGGCGGGTGGAGGTGCGGATGGGCGGGTGGAGGTGAGGGTGGGTGGAGGTGCGGGTGGGCGGGTGGAGGTGAGGGTGGGTGGGTGGAGGTGAGGGTGGGCGGGTGGAGGTGAGGGTGGGTGGGTGGAGGTGAGGATGGGTAGAGGTGCGGGTGGGCGGGGTGGAGGTGAGGGTGGGTGGGTGGGTGGAGGTGAGGGTCGGCGGGTGGAGGTGAGGGTGGGTGGGTGGAGGTGAGGATGGGTGGAGGTGCGGGTGGGTGGGTGGAGGTGCGGGTGGGTGGGTGTCTCTGTGACCGGAGCAGGCGAGCAGGAGGCGTGAGAAGGCGGCTGCAGGGAGGAGGGGCGTGCGCAGCTCGCGGAAGTAGAGCTTGAGGACGCACGCCACCGAGTTGACGTCTCCGCAGCCCGACTCGTCCAGCAGCGGATCCTCACCTACGGCGCTCGCGCACACACACAAGGACGACGACGGCCGCCGTTTGCCACCGAGTGGCGGTGGCACCTGGGTATGTCCCATGACCTGCTGCCAACTTGCTGTGCTTTAGCCACCCGGCGCTCTGCTCGTTGTTGTGAGCGTCGCTCCTCCGCCCTCTGTTGTTGCTGGAGTGCGACTGCCTCCAACGGCACAGTAGCAGCGTCCTTCACGAGCCTCCTCCACAGAGGCCGATCTTAACACCGCTGGTACAAGTCATCGGCAAGTCCACTCAGCTCCACATCCTCCTGTAACCACATCACTCCTTCTCTCTATCTCATGCCGCGCCTATTTAGCCTCTATGTGGCTAAACAAAAGCTGTTTAGGCATGCGGTGGCTGGGCATGCACGCTACATGACCCAGCCAATACAGCCTTCCTTGCCTGCCGTTGGATCTCACCGATGGGACTTAATGCAAATCTTTAAAGGATCTGTAAGCTCCTCACACAATCCAGTCTGGTTAAACTCAGGATGGATTGTAGACAACCCAGCCTAAATGCTCCATTAGGGGGTCCACGTTTTGCAGCATAGCGACAGACCAGGTAGCTTCCACACAGTGGTACGCAGCCGATGAAAAGATAATGCCGCTCGGCTGATTTGGCGCAAGACCTCTGCTATCAAACTAGAGCCGGCCATGAGCACACTGTCCAGGTTTGGAAAACTCTCCCCCTGTTATACAGAGTGAGTGAGTGGAGTTTGCGTGATCTCCCCCTGTCCTACAGAGTGAGTGAGTGGAGTTTGTGTGATCTCCCCCTGTCCTACAGAGTGAGTGGAGTTTGTGTGATCTCCCCCTGTCCTACAGAGTGAGTGAGTGGAGTTTGTGTGATCTCCCCCTGTCCTGCAAAGTGATTGAGTGGAGTTTGTGTGATCTCCCCCTGTCCTACAGAGTGAGTGAGTGGAGTTTGTGTGATCTCCCCCTGTTCTACAGAGTGAGTGAGTGGAGTTTGTGTGATCTCCCCCTGTCCTGAAAAGTGATTGAGTGGAGTTTGTGTGATCTCCCCCTATCCTACAGAGTGAGTAAGTGGAGTTTGTGTGATCTCCCCCTGTTCTACAGAGTGAGTGAGTGGAGTTTGTGTGATCTCCCCCTGTTCTACAGAGTGAGTGAGTGAGTGGAGTTTGTGTGATCTCCCCCTGTTCTACAGAGTGAGTGAGTGGAGTTTGTGTGATCTCCCCCTGTCCTACAGAGTGAGTGAGTGGAGTTTGTGTGATCTCCCCCTGTTCTACAGAGTGAGTGAGTGGAGTTTGCGTGATCTCCCCCTGTTCTACAGAGTGAGTGAGTGAGTGGAGTTTGTGTGATCTCCCCCTGTTCTACAGAGTGAGTGAGTGGAGTTTGTGTGATCTCCCCCTGTCCTACAGAGTGAGTGAGTGGAGTTTGTGTGATCTCCCCCTGTTCTACAGAGTGAGTGAGTGGAGTTTGCGTGATCTCCCCCTGTTCTACAGAGTGAGTGAGTGAGTGGAGTTTGTGTGATCTCCCCCTGTTCTACAGAGTGAGTGAGTGAGTGGAGTTTGCGTGATCTCCCCCTGTTCTACAGAGTGAGTGAGTGAGTGGAGTTTGTGTGATCTCCCCCTGTTCTCCAGAGTGAGTGAGTGAGTGGAGTTTGTGTGATCTCCCCCTGTTCTACAGAGTGAGTGAGTGGAGTTTGTGTGATCTCCCCCTGTCCTACAGAGTGAGTGAGTGGAGTTTGTGTGATCTCCCCCTGTTCTACAGAGTGAGTGAGTGGAGTTTGTGTGATCTCCCCCTGTTCTACAGAGTGAGTGAGTGAGTGGAGTTTGTGTGATCTCCCCTGTTCTACAGAGTGAGTGAGTGGAGTTTGTGTGATCTCCCCCTGTTCTACAGAGTGAGTGAGTGGAGTTTGTGTGATCTCCCCCTGTTCTACAGAGTGAGTGGAGTTTGTGTGATCTCCCCCTGTTCTACAGAGTGAGTGAGTGGAGTTTGTGTGATCTCCCCCTGTCCTACAGAGTGAGTGAGTGGAGTTTGTGTGATCTCCCCCTGTTCTACAGAGTGAGTGAGTGGAGTTTGTGTGATCTCCCCCTGTTCTACAGAGTGAGTGAGTGAGTGGAGTTTGTGTGATCTCCCCTGTTCTACAGAGTGAGTGAGTGGAGTTTGTGTGATCTCCCCCTGTTCTACAGAGTGAGTGAGTGGAGTTTGTGTGATCTCCCCCTGTTCTACAGAGTGAGTGGAGTTTGTGTGATCTCCCCCTGTTCTACAGAGTGAGTGAGTGGAGTTTGTGTGATCTCCCCCTGTCCTACAGAGTGAGTGAGTGGAGTTTGTGTGATCTCCCCCTGTTCTACAGAGTGAGTGAGTGGAGTTTGCGTGATCTCCCCCTGTTCTACAGAGTGAGTGAGTGAGTGGAGTTTGTGTGATCTCCCCCTGTTCTACAGAGTGAGTGAGTGAGTGGAGTTTGCGTGATCTCCCCCTGTTCTACAGAGTGAGTGAGTGAGTGGAGTTTGTGTGCTCTCCCCCTGTTCTCCAGAGTGAGTGAGTGAGTGGAGTTTGTGTGATCTCCCCCTGTTCTACAGAGTGAGTGAGTGGAGTTTGTGTGATCTCCCCCTGTCCTACAGAGTGAGTGAGTGGAGTTTGTGTGATCTCCCCCTGTTCTACAGAGTGAGTGAGTGGAGTTTGTGTGATCTCCCCCTGTTCTACAGAGTGAGTGAGTGAGTGGAGTTTGTGTGATCTCCCCTGTTCTACAGAGTGAGTGAGTGGAGTTTGTGTGATCTCCCCCTGTTCTACAGAGTGAGTGAGTGGAGTTTGTGTGATCTCCCCCTGTTCTACAGAGTGAGTGGAGTTTGTGTGATCTCCCCCTGTTCTACAGAGTGAGTGAGTGGAGTTTGTGTGATCTCCCCCTGTCCTACAGAGTGAGTGAGTGGAGTTTGTGTGATCTCCCCCTGTTCTACAGAGTGAGTGAGTGGAGTTTGTGTGATCTCCCCCTGTTCTACAGAGTGAGTGAGTGAGTGGAGTTTGTGTGATCTCCCCTGTTCTACAGAGTGAGTGAGTGGAGTTTGTGTGATCTCCCCCTGTTCTACAGAGTGAGTGAGTGGAGTTTGTGTGATCTCCCCCTATTCTACAGAGTGAGTGGAGTTTGTGTGATCTCCCCCTGTTCTACAGAGTGAGTGAGTGGAGTTTGTGTGATCTCCCCCTGTTCTACAGAGTGAGTGAGTGAGTGGAGTTTGTGTGATTTCCAGGCACTTGGGTCACCTCGTTCGAAGGCGTGCTTGATCTCGCTGACCTCCGCCTGTGACCCAGGGACCCGGAATATCCCCTGCTGATGCATCCCTGGGGACCAGGGGCACAGGTCGCGAGTAACAGGGGTACTCGCTGGTGTCAGGAGTAGATTGCGGGTGACCAGCGGAGTACTCAAGGGACCAGGGTAGAGGACGAGTCTCATTGGTAGGTAGGCAGGCAAGTAGGCAGGTGGGAGGAGAGTTACATTGGTAGGAGAGTAGGTTGACAGGCAGCCAGGTATGCAGCTGGGTAGACAGGTATACAGGTATCCAGCTAAGCATGCAGGTAGGCAGGCAGGTAGATAGACAGCCGGATGGTTAGTGAGGCATGCAGGCAGGTAGACAATTTAGCAGGTAGATAGACAAGACAATGGTTATACAGGCAGGCATTTAAACACACAGGTAGGTAAACAGGTGTATAGGGGGCAGGTAGACAGGTAGGCGGGTAGTTAGACAGGTAGGTAAACACGCAGGTGCAGGTGGGCAAGTGTGCAGGTGGGCTGGTGGGTGAGTAGCAGGTGGGCAGGTGCAGGTGGTGCACCAGGTGGGCAGGTGCAGGTGGTGCACCAGGTGTGCAGGTGCAGGTGGTGCACCACGTGGGTTACCCACCGTACAGGTTGATGAAGCGCACACAGCTCACCACCACGGTGGGGATCACGTGACCCGACTCCTGGAGAACACAAAAACAAAGATCCCCCGTGTTGCCTTCACAGATTGTTGGGGCAAGTGCTGTTATCGAAGCACCTATGAAAACCGTCACGACACACAACGGGGAGGGTGGCCAGCACCACGCCCGGCCACCTTTGTCTCCAAGGTGGCGATGCGTATACACCGCACCAGGTACTCATTTTTGGATGAGTCGATCTAGGGGAGGCCCACAATCGATTCAGATAATTGTCACTGGTCTTGGACGTAAGCGAGAATCGAACTGTGATCGTCGGGTTCGTAGCGCAGCGTAACGCTAACCACACTCACACATGCACACATGCACGCACACACACACACGCACACACACGCATGCACACACACAGGTGAGGAGTGAGTGGGGGTGCCTGTGGGTAGGTGGTGAGTGAGCAAGGGTGCCTGTGTGTAGGTGGTGAGTGAGTGGGGGTGCCTGTGTGTAGGTGGTGAGTGAGTGGGGGTGCTGTGTGTAGGTGATGAGTGAGTGGGGGTGCTGTGTGTAGGTGGTGAGTGAGTGGGGGTGCCTGTGTGTAGGTGATGAGTGAGTGGGGGTGCTGTGTGTAGGTGGTGAGTGAGTGGGGGTGCCTGTGGGTAGGTGGTGAGTGAGTGGGGGTGCTGTGTGTAGGTGGTGAGTGAGTGGGGGTGCCTGTGGGTAGGTGGTGAGTGAGTGGGGGTGCTGTGTGTAGGTGGTGAGTGAGTGGGGGTGCCTGTGTGTAGGTGATGAGTGAGTGGGGGTGCTGTGTGTAGGTGGTGAGTGAGTGGGGGTGCTGTGTGTAGGTGATGAGTGAGTGGGGGTGCCTGTGTGTAGGTGGTGAGTGAGTGGGGGTGCCTGTGTGTAGGTGATGAGTGAGTGGGGGTGCTGTGTGTAGGTGGTGAGTGAGTGGGGGTGCCTGTGTGTAGGTGATGAGTGAGTGGGGGTGCTGTGTGTAGGTGGTGAGTGAGTGGGGGTGCTGTGTGTAGGTGGTGAGTGAGTGGGGGTGCCTGTGTGTAGGTGATGAGTGAGTGGGGGTGCTGTGTGTAGGTGGTGAGTGAGTGGGGGTGCTGTGTGTAGGTGATGAGTGAGTGGGGGTGCCTGTGTGTAGGTGGTGAGTGAGTGGGGGTGCCTGTGTGTAGGTGATGAGTGAGTGGGGGTGCTGTGTGTAGGTGGTGAGTGAGTGGGGGTGCCTGTGTGTAGGTGATGAGTGAGTGGGGGTGCTGTGTGTAGGTGGTGAGTGAGTGGGGGTGCCTGTGTGTAGGTGATGAGTGAGTGGGGGTGCTGTGTGTAGGTGGTGAGTGAGTGGGGGTGCCTGTGTGTAGGTGGTGAGTGAGTGGGGGTGCCTGTGTGTAGGTGGTGAGTGAGTGGGGGTGCCTGTGTGTAGGTGGTGAGTGAGTGGGGGTGCCTGTGTGTAGGTGGTGAGTGAGTGGGGGTGCTGTGTGTAGGTGATGAGTGAGTGGGGGTGCTGTGTGTAGGTAGTGAGTGAGTGGGGGTGCCTGTGTGTAGGTGGTGAGTGAGTGGGGGTGCCTGTGTGTAGGTGATGAGTGAGTGGGGGTGCTGTGTGTAGGTGGTGAGTGAGTGGGGGTGCCTGTGTGTAGGTGGTGAGTGAGTGGGGGTGCCTGTGTGTAGGTGAGGAGTGAGTGGGGGTGCCTGTGTGTAGGTGAGGGGTGAGTGAGTGTTACCTGGATATAAGTGAGGAGGTCTCCCCCAAAGAGCCGCAGGCCGATGACCGAGGGTCGCCTCCGGCCGCGTTCGCGATGCGGTTTTGGGGGGGCAAACGAAGTCCTTGACCCCCCGACAACAACAACAACAGCACAAATAAACAGTAAACAACAGCACCAATAAACAGTAAACAACAGCACCAATAAACAGTAAACAACAGCACCAATAAACAAGAATACAATAACAAAGACTTATGGTGAGGACTGTTGAGGATCGTCTAGAAGAGAGACGGCAGCACAGGGGCAGCACAGGGGCAGCACAGGGGCAGCACAGGGGCAGCACAGGGGCAGCACAGGGGCAGCACAGGGGCAGCACAGACTCGGGGACGCTGTTAGAAGGTCGCCCCCTCCCCACGGCGCGCACAAAGCGCTCGCCGCACGTGAGCCACCGGCCATGAGCTCGGCTGCCCACGTGGCACCAGCCACGCGGCACCGCCACGCGTGTGCCCTGCGATCGCCATCCTCACAGCGGCTGCTTCTGGCTCGGCCACCGGCACAGGCGGTGGTGGCCTCCGCCTCGTCGCGCGGCACTTTCGGATGCGCCGCTTCTGGGGCCGTCTGGAACGCTCTTTTCCTTCCCGTGTTACGAAGCCACTGGGAGCCGTACCGCACTTTTAAATCGTCATCATCATCGAGATTGACAAACTCATTTCTTTAGAACTGCTGCTGCTGTTGTTGTTGTTGTGTTTAGTTTGTTGTCCGATCCTCCGCACCTCCGATTTGCGTGGTTGGCTACGTAGGGTGCGAAATATGTTCCACTCTGTGTGTAGGTAGCGGGACGTGCGCTGCGCGACGGACCCGTCGAGTTCGGTTCCCGCTCACCGTCAATAACAGTGGCGAATATTTGAACCGGTCCTGAGCCACCCCTAGGTCGACTCAGCCTTAAATGAGTACCCAGTGCGATCTGTAAAGATCGCCACTGGGGAGACAAAGGTGGCCGGGCGTGGTGCTGGCCACCCACCCCCTCGTGTGCTGTGTCGGTCTCCATAGGTGCTCGCTGACAGCACTTGCCCCAACAATCTGTCAAGGCTACGTGGGGGGTCTTTGTCTTTGTGTGTGTGTGAGTCGAGCTCTGTGCTCTCAGCGTCACGCGTGACGAGTCTCACCGAGCGCTGCTGGGATCGCCCGCTGCACCTGTGAAGACAAGAACCCGGATCAGGACTCACGAGACACGGACCAGGACTCACGAAAACCCGGATCAGGACTCATGAGAACCCGGATCAGGAATGACGTGACCCGGATCAGGACTCACAAGGACCCGGATCAGGACTCAAGAAAACCCGGATCAGGACTGCCGTGACCCGGATCAGGACTCACGAGACTCGCACCAGGACTCATAGGTGCTGCTACTCGCTAACAACACTTGCTCCAACAGTATGTTAAGGCTATAGGGGAGATATTTGTATTTGTTTATCGTGGTTGTGATGGTGGTGGTGATGGTGGTGACGCGAGTGATGGTGATGGTGATGATGATGATGACGGTGGTGGTGATGATGACGGTGGTCGTGACAGTAATGATGACGGTGGTGCTGGTAGTGATGATGACGGTGGTGATGATGACGGTGGTGCTGGTGGTGACGGTGGTGGTGGTGATGATGATGATGATGACGGTGGTGGTGTTGACGGTGGTGGTGACGGTGGTGACAGTGGTGATGGTGGTGATGACGGTGGTGGTGGTGACGGTGGTGATGACGGTGGTGGTGGTGACAGTGATGATGACGGTGGTGGTGGTGACGGTGGTGGCAATGAGGACCCACCGTCGTCCAGCGCCCGGTGAATCAGCTGCTGCTTGGCCTGCAGCCGGGACACGACATGGCCTGAGGCCAGCAGCTCCTTCAGCTTCTGAGAAACGGAGCGCACCAGGTGAGGGTGGACCGCGAGCCGGATCCGGGGAGATCCGGCACTCCGCTCCGGGTTTTGTCAGCTGCCCCCAGCCACGGCGACTACTAAACTACGAACTTAATTCGTTTCATTTGCCAGGGAATGCGCCGCTGAGCTGCGTAGCTCTTCGTCAAGAGCGACCAGGCTGTCACAAATGACAGCTCCACAAAGTGGCTCGTGTGGAAATGTGAGATTCTAAATGTGGGAGGGAAAAACCGGAGGACCCGGAGAAAAATCCACCCGACCACGGGGAGAGAGATACACAAAAACTCCAAATATACAGCAGCAGGCGCCAGGGTCGGGATGGAACCCACGGCCTCCTGCAAACCAGGCGAGGGATTTTAACATCTCCTAGCCACAGAGACCCAAAGACTCGTCACACAGCGACCCATAGACTCGTCACACAGAGACCCATAGACTCATCACACAGAGACCCAGAGACTCATCACACAGAAACCCATAGACTCGTCACACAGAGACCCATAGACTCGTCACACAGAGACCCATAGACTTGTCACATATAGAGTAACTTGAGAATTTCGGAGGTGACGGCTTTGGATAGGAGGCCTTCATCTAGCAGTTGATTGACCATGGCCGACGATGATGACGATGACGATGATGACGACAATGACCAACTCACTGTGAAGTAGAAGTTCTCGGCGTCGTGCCGACCGCCGTGGTATCTCGTCGGGGGCGAGCTGTGGTTGTGGTGGCTGTGGTTGCCGTGGTTGCCGTGGTGGTAGTTGTTGTTGGTGGTGGCGGTGGCGACTGTGGTGACGGAGGGGGTCGAGTAGGGGGTCGAGGGGGTGGTGGAGGTGGAGGAGGTGGAGGAGGAGGTGGAGGTGGTGCCGCGTCCGTCCCAGGGTTGTGCCACTCGGCCCTCGCCGGGAGTCTCCTCCCGCAGGGCGCTCAGCGTCTCCTCCATGGACGCCCGCACCTCCGAGGTCAAGAGGTCACCCAATCACTCACTCACTCACACAGTCACTCACTCACTCACACACTCACTCACTCACAGTCACTCACTCACTCACTCACACACTCACACAGTCACTCACACACACTCACTCACACACTCACCCAATCACTCACACTCACACACTCACTCACACACTCAATCACTCACCCACTCAATCACTCACCCACTTAATCACTCACACACTCACCCAATCACTCACACACTGACACATTCACCCACTCACCGACTCACCCACTCACACACTCACCGACTCAAACACTCATCCACTCACCCACTCACACATTGACCCACTTACCGACTCACCCACTAACACGCTCACCGACTTCCACACTCATCAACTCACCCACTCACACATTCTCCACTCACCCACTGATGGTGATGGTAGTGATGTTTATGGTGGTGATGAGGGTAACGATGTTGGTGATGGTAATGATGTTGATAGTGTTGGTGATATTGATGGTGATGTTGGTAATGGTAGTGATCTTGGTGATGTTGGTGGTGATGGTGGTGATCATAGTGGTGGTGCTGTTGATGTTGGCGATGGTAGTGATGGCAGTGATGGTGATGGTGGTGATCATAGTGGTGGTGATGGTGATGTTGGTGGTGATGGTGGTGATGGCAGTGATGGTGAGGAGCGTGTACCTGCTGGCTCTCCGCGTGCAGCGCTGCGACGCGCGCCCTCAGCTGCTGCAGCCTCGCCCGCAGTTCGGAGCGCACGCTGGCCTGGGAGACCAGCTCGCTCACCTGGACCGCTCGCACGTAACCAGGGCAACCGCGCGTTACCGGGGGAGACCAGCTCGCTCACCTAGACCGCTCGTACGTAACCGGGGGTGACCACGCATAACAAGGGGTGACTGCAACTACAAGTCACCTGGGGAAACCAGTCAGTGGGTCAAAGAGGGAGTGGGTCAGGCAGTACACCAATCGATGGGTCGGTGGGTCAATAAATGAGTCAGCGGGTCACTCAATGGATCGGTAGTTCAGTGGGTTAATTGGTGGGTTTGTCAATCGATGGGTCAGAAAGTCAATCCAGAGGCCAGTGGGACAATCAGTGGGTCCGTTGGTTAATCAGTGGGTCAGAGGGTCAACCAAAGTGTCAGTGGTTCAATCAGTTGGTCAATCAATGGGTCAGTTGGTCAACCAGTCGCTCAGTTGGTCAACCAATGGGTGAACCAATGGGTCAACCAGTGGGCCAATCAACGGGGCAGCGAGGTCGTCGAGCAAGTGAGTGGGCGACGACGAGGCGAGGGGTGGGGGCGAGACCAGCGGCGGTGGGAGGGCAGCGGAGGCGGCCGGCCCCTCTCACCTCGTCTCCCAGGTGGGGGCGGAAGGGGAACTCGGGGGGGCGGGCAAAGAGGTCCCCGCTCGAGCGCAGGAAGCGGCGCTTGCAGGCGCGGGGGTCGAGCCCCCCGACGGCGCTGCGCAGCGCCCCCAGGGCCCCCCGCTGGGCCGCGTCGGCGGCACAGCCGGCGCCCACGAAGAGGGAGAGCGCCTCGGACAGCCGCGCGTGGAATGCCACGTCGCAGCACTGGCGGCGGACGGGGGGGCGGGGGGGGGGATCGGTGGGTGGGGGAGAGCGCATGCCAAGATGTTAACTCCGTCGCCTGGTACGCAGGAGGTCGTGGGTTCGATCCCGACCCTGATGACGCCTGTGGCGTGTTTGGAGTTTGCGTGTCTCTCTCGCTCGCTCTCTCCCCCCGTGGTGGTCGCGTGGACTTTTCTCCGCGTCCCTCCAGTATTTCTCCTCCAAATGTTTTAATCGACAACGCGCACTTAGAGAGTACTTGGCTGCTGCTCTACATTCAGGGCCACGGGGTCAGGGCCAGGGGGTCAGGGTCAGGGGGTCAGGGCCAGCGGGGTCACGGTGGGGGTCGTGGAGCTCACGTCGATGATGCTGGGCAGGTCGTAGTCGTGGAAACGCTCCACGGAGGAGTTGGCGGCCGCCAGCGTGAGCAGCAGCTCGTTCCGTGCTCGAGCCTCGCGCAGGCGCGCCTCGCCGGCCTTTGCCTGCCGCTGGGCGGGGGGGCATACAGGGGTCACGCCGGGGTCACGCCGGGGTCATACCGGGGTCACACTGGGGGTCACACGGAGGTCGATCGGTCCCAGCGCGGTCGAATAACTTTGTGTCAAATGTGTAAACCGGCCGTCGGTACGTGGAATTAATGGTTAAACGGTAAAGAGGGATAAATGATCGAAGGATCGATAGGTCGAACGAGCAATCGGTCATTTGGTCAATCGGTCAAAACAGTCTAATGGTCAAACAGCCAACCGGACAGGTGGTGAGGACGGTCATGGGATCAATTGGTCAAACTATCAACGGGTCATTGGTCAAACAATCAGGCGGTCGTGTGGTCAAACAATCAGGCGGTCGTTTTGTCAATCGCTCCAACGCAGCAGTCGGACAAGTGGCCAAACTGTAAAAACATTCAAGAGGTCAAATTATTAACTGGGGCGCCACGGTGGCCTGGACGCGGTTACCTCCCTCGCCTGGTGAGTTCAAGCCCGACCCTGACGCCTGCTGCTGCATATTCTGAGTTTGCGGTGTCTCTCTCCACCCGTGGTCGCGTGGACTCTTCTCCGGGTTCCTCCGGTTTTTCCCTCCACATTCAGAATCAACGCCGTGCGCTCGGAGAGCATCTGGCTGCCACTATCAATTTTCCACGCGAAGATGATGATGATGATGATCAGCCACTTCGTTAAGCTGTCATCACGTGTGCTAGCCAGGTCGTTTGTCAAAAAGCGAGACTACGTAGCTCAATGGAGACCCTGACCTGGTAAAAATAACAAATAGTTTAAATTTGTTGTCAATTGGTCAAAAGGTCAAATGGACAAGTGGTCAAGTAGTTAAAGAACCAGGAGGTCAAATTATTAAATGCTAAAATGGTCAATCAGTCAAAAGGTCAAACTTTCAATGGTACACACAATCAATGTCAGGTTATAGAATGGTCAACAAGGTCAATCGATCAAATAGTCGATCCGAGGATATTGGACAAGCAAGCAAGCGATCAATAGGTGGAATTATGAAACGGTCAAAGGGTCAAACGGTACAAAGGTCAATCAGATAAGCGATCAATTGATCAATAGGTCGCATTATGAAATGGTCAAAAGGTCAAATGGTACAAAAGGTCAAACGTACAAACGATCAAACGATCAGTAGGTCGAATTATGAAATGGTCAAATGGTCAAACGGTACAAAAGGTCAAATGAACAAGCAATCAATCGGTAGGTCGAATTATGAAAGGGTCAAACGGGACAGCAGGTCAAAGGGACGCCGATGGGCGTGCAGGCGCCACCTTCTCCAGGAGGCGAGCGAGCTTGCGCGAGGGGCTCCTGGCGGGGGTCCCCGCGGCCGAGGCGCCCCCCCCACCCAAGCGCCGCTCTGCGTCCCGCAGCTTCGTGTCGGCCGCGAGGGCCTGGGCCCTGTAGAGGCGGTAGGCCTTGGAGGTCTGCGGAGGGAAGATGGGCAGGGGACCGTGGGGGTGATGGTGAGGGTAGTGGGGGTGGTGGGGGTGGTGGTGGTGGTGGTGGTGGGGGTGGTGGTGGTGGTGGTGGTGGGGGTAGTGGTGGTAGTGGTGGTGGTAGTGGTGATGGTGAGGGTAGTGGGGGTGGTGGGGGTGGTGGTGGTGGTGGTGGTGGGGGTGGTGGTGGTGGGGGTAGTGGTAGTGGGGGTAGTGGTGGTAGTGGTGGTGGTAGTGGTGGTGGTGGGGGTGGTGGGGGTGGTGGTGCCGGTGGTGGTGGTTATAGTGGTGGGAGTGGTGGTGGTGGGGTCGGTGGTGGTGTTGGGGGTGGTGGTGGTGATGGTTATAGTGGTGGGAGTGGTGGTGGTGGGGTCGGTGGTGGTGTTGGGGAGCAGCAGTGGTAGCGGTTAGCGCACTGAGCTTCGAAACCAGTGACGCGAGTTCGATTTCCGCTCACGGCCAACACCAGTGACGATTTTCTGAACCGGCACTGGGCCTCAGCAGCACCACGACCACCACGAACACCACCACCACCATCACCAGCCCCAGCACCACCATCAGTACCACCAGCACACACCATCAGTACCACCACCAGCAGCACCACCAGCACCAGCACCATCAGCGCACGGAGTGAGCCCGGCGGTTGCCGCGTGCTGCGACGGCCCCAACCTCGTTCACCCGAGCACCGCGGTGGTCTGCACGGTCCTCAATATGGCCACGCATTCAGCTCCCGCGAGCCGGTGGTTGTGGCAAGGCTGAGTGCAGTGCGGCGGAGTACACCCACTGGATGGACTCACCGCGCCGATCTCCGTCACGAACTTCAGCAGCTCCTCCTGCAGCTGCTGCCCCAGGTCCCTGCCCTGCACCGCCAGGTGGCCGGGTCACACGGTTAATAGGTCACGAGGTCAATAGGTCACCACACATCATCACCACATCCCTCTATGCATCTCTGTGCGGGTCTGCGGGTCTTTACGCTAGGCTATGGGTCTAAGTGTGAGTCTACTGGTCTCTGTGTGGGACTATGGTTCTCTAAGCCAGTCTATGGGTCTCAGTGTGAGTCTATGGGTCTCAGTGTGAGTCTATGGGTCTCAGTGTGGGTCTATGGGTGTCTATGATCTCGATACATCCAGGGTGGTGGGGGGGGGGGGTAAGCGAGTAGCCACGCGCAGCCCAAAACCTGCACCCCACAACCAAACCCCCGGGGTCTCTCCCCCCCGCACCACCCCCACTCCCCCCCCCGCACCACCCCCACTCCCCCCCCCTCACCACCCCAACTCCCCCCCCCCGCACCACCCCCACTCCCCCCCTCCCCCCTCCCCCGCACCTTCTTGGAGAGGCGCGCGGAGCTGTCGGCGATGCGCGCCAACCGCGGCGCCACCGCTCCTCCGCACGCCTCCGCGATGGCCGCGTGGCAGCGCGCCTCCCCGTGCGTGGCGGCGAGCAGCAGGGCCCAGCAGGAGCGTGGGCACGGGGCGGGCACGGCGCCCGCGGAGCGCCACGCGCGCCTGCCGCACGCCACGCACACCGCACACACCGCACACCACGCACACACCACGCACACCGCACACCACGCACACCGCACATCATGCACACCGCACACCATGAACCGCACGCACGCCACGCACACCGCACACCATGCACACCGCACACCATGCACACCGCACACCATGCACACCACGCTCACCACGCAGACCACACACCACGCACACCGCTCACACCACGCAGACCACACACCACGCACACCACGCACATCACGCAGACCACACACCACGCACACCGCACATCATGCACATCATGCACACCGCACATCATGCACATCATGCACACCGCACACCACGCACACCACGCACACCACACACACCGCACACACCACGCACACCACACACACCACGCACACCGCATACCATGCACACCGCACATCATGCACACCGCATACCATGAACCACACGCACACCACGCACACCGCATACCATGCACACCACGCACACCACGCAGACCACACACCACGCACACCGCTCACACCACGCAGACCACACACCACGCACACCGCTCACACCACGCAGACCACACACCATGCACACCACGCACACCACGCAGACCACACACCACGCACACCACGCAGACCACACACCACGCACACCGCACATCATGCACATCATGCACACCGCACACCATGCACATCATGCACACCACACACACCGCACACACCACGCACACCACACACACTACGCACACCGCATACCATGCACACCGCACATCATGCACATCGCATACCATGAACCACACGCACACCACGCACACTGCATACCATGCACACCGCACACCATGAACCACACGCACACCGCGCACACCGCACGCAGCTACCGGCCCGGCCTCGTGGGAGCCTGCGCACTCAGAGTGGCCCCGGTGGCAGAGGGCTCCTCGGCGGTAAGGGAAGGGTCGGGGCTGAATCCACCTGCTGTCGTTGGTTTTTGTTGTCGTTGCTGTGGTCACTCTGTGGGCCACAGCCAGATTTACTCGGTTGGTACGCACGCCACACACGTTCACCCGCTCGCTCACTGACATATCTACTCACCCACCCATCCACTCACACACTCACTGACCCACCCTCCCGACCACTGCCTCACTTACCCACTCACCCGCCCAACCACTAACTCACCCAACCACTCACTTACCCACCCATCCACTCACACACTCCCTTACCCACTCACTCACCCACACATACATCCACTCACTCATGCACCCATCCACTCACTCACTGACCCAACCAATCACTAACCTATCCAACCACTCACCCAACCACTCACTCACCCACCCTCCCAACCACTGATTCACTCACCCACTCACCCACCCAACCACTCACTCACCTACCCACCCTCTCACTGACCCACCCAAGCCCTCACCCATTCAACCACTCATTCACCCATCCAACTACCTAACCCCTCACAAACCCACCCAACCAAGCCACTTCGGTGAGCTATAATGAATTTACACTATGAGATCTCTTTTACCAGTGGCAAAATATAATGGTAGGTTTTTACCCTTTTAACTGGTACAAAACTGACACCTTTATTCAAGGCATCATGTTTGCAATGACCACAACACAAGTAGTCAATAAAGCAAACAAAAAGAAGCAACTCTGATAAGGATAATAATATGCACTGTCCTTGAAGTTGATTGGCCCACACCCGAGACGGCTTTCTTTAGAGCCTAGTCCCCATTGGTGTAGGGCCAGATGACACCAGAAGGCGTACAAAAGGGTAAAAACCTACCATTATATTTTGCCACTGGTAAAAGAGATCTCATAGTGTAAATGTTTACCCCGAACTCTCAATACTCTGATATTGCACTGTTTTTGAGTTGTACGCCTTCTGGTGTCATCTGGCCCTACACCAATGGGGACTAGGCTCTAAAGAAAGCCGTCTCGGGTGTGGGCCAATCAACTTCAAGGACAGTGCATATTATTATCCTTATCAGAGTTGCTTTTTTGTTTGCTTTATTGACTACTTGTGTTGTGGTCATTGCAAACATGATGCCTTGAATAAAGGTGTCAGTTTTGTACCAGTTAAAAGGGTAAAAACCTACCATTATATTTTGCCACTGGTAAAAGAGATCTCATAGTGTAAATGTTTACCCCGAACTCTCAATACTCTGATATTGCACTGTTTTTGAGTTGTGCGCCTTCTGGTGTCATCTGGCCCTACACCAATGGGGACTAGGCTCTAAAGAAAGCCGTCTCGGGTGTGGGCCAATCAACTTCAAGGACAGTGCATATTATTATCCTTATCAGAGTTTTAGATTTGAAGCTTTCGTGACTGCAAAGATTCATATTCTTAGGTTTTTTTCGGTTAAGTCACGTAAGTAAAACATCAAAATAAAAATAAAAAATAAAATAAAAAATCACGACGTTTCGGAGGCAACACAAGTCTCCGTCATCAGGTGGGACCGTCACAGCCGAATTAGCTGCATCAAGTGAAGCAATGATTCAAGATGTAATCCCTTATAAGCAAGTTGAAGGGAGGTGGAGAGGGGGGGAGAGCTTATCAGACTGTGGTAGCCAATGAATGGAAACGTATCGGGAGGAAGGAGGAGCGGTGATCAAAGACTGCACGTAGTGCTCAACACAATGAATGGACACGTGTCGGGAGGGAGGAGGAGCGGTGATCAAAGACTGCACGTAGTACTCAACACAATGAATGGAGACGTGTCGGGACGGAGGGTGAGCGGTGATCAAAGACTGCACGTAGTGCTCAACACAATGAATGGAGACGTGTCGGGACGGAGGGTGAGCGGTGATCAAAGACATCACGTAGTGCTCAACACAATGAATGGAAACGTGTCGGGACGGAGGGTGAGCGGTGATCAAAGAACAATGAAGAGATTACTGTTAAACACTGGGGATGTTAACACTCGGTGAAGTAAATTAAAATAGTGCCTGTCAGATAAGATGGTCCAAAAAGTGTAATTAAGTCTTTTTTGCGTGGTTAATAACATCTTTCCAGTGATTACTGAGTTTGTACCCATCATCACGGTTGAAATTATGTCTGTGTTTGTATATTTGTATGGCTTCGTGTACAAACCTTTGATGGTAGCCAGGAGGTTTGCAGAGAACCTTGGTCTCGGAAAAGACAATTTCATGAGAGCCCGCCGAGTTGTAGCAATGATCGGCAACGGCCGAAGAATCAGTTCTGCCGTGTTTCAGATCTGACTTGTGCTCGCGGACACGATCAGCAACATGACGTTTTGTTTCTCCAATGTAGCAATCACCACAAATGCAACTCAATTTGTAGACTCCAGGATACTGTAAGTCAGGAACGACATCCTTCACAGATGGAATCAGATCACGGATTTTATGCACTGTACTGAATCGGACTTGGATCTTATGTTTGTTTAGAATTTTGGAGATCTTTTTGGTCACGCCTGCTATGTATGGTAACGTGATAGTTTTGGTCGGAGTTTCATGTGGCTGTTTCTTCTGTGTGGTGGGAGAAACCGCTTGGCGGATAGTACGGTCAGAGTATCCGTTCATCCTGAGGGCCCGATGTACATGTCTCAATTCACTGGTCAGGTGGTGTTGGTCAGAAATACCATGGGCTCTGTGGTATAGCGTTTTGATGAGAGAATTCTTTTGAGATGGGTGGTGGTGGGAATCCGGTTTCAAGTAGGAATCCGTGTGGGTGGCTTTCCTGTAGACAGAATGTCCCAAGGATCCGTCAGGTCTCCTCTCAAACAGAATATCCAAAAATGGTAGTTTGCTGTCTTTCTCTACTTCCATAGTGAATCTGATGGATGGGTGTCTAGAATTGATGTGGTCTAAGAAGTGGTTCAGTGCTGGGAGGCCATGTGGCCAGATGACGAAAGTGTCATCAACATACCTCTTCCAAAAGGAAGGACGCAGGGTGGATGTCTGGATGGCGTCTGATTCAAACTTTTCCATGAACATGTTGGCTATAACTGGTGACAAGGGGGAGCCCATAGGGGTACCCTCATTCTGTTTGTAGAAGGTGCCATTCCAGGTAAAATAGGTGTTGGTGAGGCAATGCCTCACCAGCGCAGGTACATCAGAATTCAATCCATGTTGGACTAAGTCCTCAATTATTGTTAGGGTGTCCGGTACTGGGACTTTGGTAAACAAAGATACTACATCAAAGCTGACGAGGATGTCATCCGGAGATAGTACCATGTCCTTAACCATAGAGACTAATTGTGTTGAGTTGAGTACTGCCGAAGAAAAAAGAGAGATGATATAGTCATCCTCTCGGCAGACAAGGGCAATGCCACGGTCATCATGGATAAAGACTCATACAACAACAAAATCCTGGACCTTCTTAATGATGGTACTCCAAAATTAAAAACGATCCTACTAAAAGCCTAACGACGAAAACCAACAGTATCATCACGAGTTCGACTTCCCTAATCGAACCAAGCAAACGTCCCTCTCTAAAACCATCGGCGGCTAGACCTCCCAGACTCTATGGTCTTCCCAAAATTCATAAGGAAGGCACCCCGCTACGACCCATCGTGTCGACTATAAACTCTCCTACGTACAAACTAGCCCGTTTTCTATCAGATACTCTGCTCCCCTTCACAGGCAAGACCTCTTCGGCAGTACTCAACTCAACACAATTAGTCTCTATGGTTAAGGACATGGTACTATCTCCGGATGACATCCTCGTCAGCTTTGATGTAGTATCTTTGTTTACCAAAGTCCCAGTACCGGACACCCTAACAATAATTGAGGACTTAGTCCAACATGGATTGAATTCTGATGTACCTGCGCTGGTGAGGCATTGCCTCACCAACACCTATTTTACCTGGAATGGCACCTTCTACAAACAGAATGAGGGTACCCCTATGGGCTCCCCCTTGTCACCAGTTATAGCCAACATGTTCATGGAAAAGTTTGAATCAGACGCCATCCAGACATCCACCCTGCGTCCTTCCTTTTGGAAGAGGTATGTTGATGACACTTTCGTCATCTGGCCACATGGCCTCCCAGCACTGAACCACTTCTTAGACCACATCAATTCTAGACACCCATCCATCAGATTCACTATGGAAGTAGAGAAAGACAGCAAACTACCATTTTTGGATATTCTGTTTGAGAGGAGACCTGACGGATCCTTGGGACATTCTGTCTACAGGAAAGCCACCCACACAGATTCCTACTTGAAACCGGATTCCCACCACCACCCATCTCAAAAGAATTCTCTCATCAAAACGCTATACCACAGAGCCCATGGTATTTCTGACCAACACCACCTGACCAGTGAATTGAGACATGTACATCGGGCCCTCAGGATGAACGGATACTCTGACCGTACTATCCGCCAAGCGGTTTCTCCCACCACACAGAAGAAACAGCCACATGAAACTCCGACCAAAACTATCACGTTACCATACATAGCAGGCGTGACCAAAAAGATCTCCAAAATTCTAAACAAACATAAGATCCAAGTCCGATTCAGTACAGTGCATAAAATCCGTGATCTGATTCCATCTGTGAAGGATGTCGTTCCTGACTTACAGTATCCTGGAGTCTACAAATTGAGTTGCATTTGTGGTGATTGCTACATTGGAGAAACAAAACGTCATGTTGCTGATCGTGTCCGCGAGCACAAGTCAGATCTGAAACACGGCAGAACTGATTCTTCGGCCGTTGCCGATCATTGCTACAACTCGGCGGGCTCTCATGAAATTGTCTTTTCCGAGACCAAGGTTCTCTGCAAACCTCCTGGTTACCATCAAAGGTTTGTACACGAAGCCATACAAATATACAAACACAGACATAATTTCAACCGTGATGATGGGTACAAACTCAGTAATCACTGGAAAGATGTTATTAACCACGCAAAAAAGACTTAATTACACTTTTTGGACCATCTTATCTGACAGGCACTATTTTAATTTACTTCACCGAGTGTTAACATCCCCAGTGTTTAACAGTAATCTCTTCATTGTTCTTTGATCACCGCTCACCCTCCGTCCCGACACGTTTCCATTCATTGTGTTGAGCACTACGTGATGTCTTTGATCACCGCTCACCCTCCGTCCCGACACGTCTCCATTCATTGTGTTGAGCACTACGTGCAGTCTTTGATCACCGCTCACCCTCCGTCCCGACACGTCTCCATTCATTGTGTTGAGTACTACGTGCAGTCTTTGATCACCGCTCCTCCTCCCTCCCGACACGTGTCCATTCATTGTGTTGAGCACTACGTGCAGTCTTTGATCACCGCTCCTCCTTCCTCCCGATACGTTTCCATTCATTGGCTACCACAGTCTGATAAGCTCTCCCCCCCTCTCCACCTCCCTTCAACTTGCTTATAAGGGATTACATCTTGAATCATTGCTTCACTTGATGCAGCTAATTCGGCTGTGACGGTCCCACCTGATGACGGAGACTTGTGTTGCCTCCGAAACGTCGTGATTTTTTATTTTATTTTTATTTTTATTTTGATGTTTTACTTACGTGACTTAACCGAAAAAAAACCTAAGAATACTTATCAGAGTTGCTTCTTTTTGTTTGCTTTATTGACTACTTGTGTTGTGGTCATTGCAAACATGATGCCTTGAATAAAGGTGTCAGTTTTGTACCAGTTAAAAGGGTAAAAACCTACCATTATATTTTGCCACTGGTAAAAGAGATCTCATAGTGTAAATGTTTACCCCGAACTCTCAATACTCTGATATTGCACTGTTTTTGAGTTGTACGCCTTCTGGTGTCATCTGGCCCTACACCAATGGGGACTAGGCTCTAAAGAAAGCCGTCTCGGGTGTGGGCCAATCAACTTCAAGGACAGTGCATATTATTATCCTTATCAGAGTTGCTTCTTTTTGTTTGCTTTATTGACTACTTGTGTTGTGGTCATTGCAAACATGATGCCTTGAATAAAGGTGTCAGTTTTGTACCAGTTAAAAGGGTAAAAACCTACCATTATATTTTGCCACTGGTAAAAGAGATCTCATAGTGTAAATGTTTACCCCGAACTCTCAATACTCTGATATTGCACTGTTTTTGAGTTGTACGCCTTCTGGTGTCATCTGGCCCTACACCAATGGAGACTAGGCTCTAAAGAAAGCCGTCTCGGGTGTGGGCCAATCAACTTCAAGGACAGTGCATATTATTATCCTTATCAGAGTTGCTTCTTTTTGTTTGCTTTATTGACTACTTGTGTTGTGGTCATTGCAAACATGATGCCTTGAATAAAGGTGTCAGTTTTGTACCAGTTAAAAGGGTAAAAACCTACCATTATATTTTGCCACTGGTAAAAGAGATCTCATAGTGTAAATGTTTACCCCGAACTCTCAATACTCTGATATTGCACTGTTTTTGAGTTGTACGCCTTCTGGTGTCATCTGGCCCTACACCAATGGGGACTAGGCTCTAAAGAAAGCCGTCTCGGGTGTGGGCCAATCAACTTCAAGGACAGTGCATATTATTATCCTTATCAGAGTTGCTTCTTTTTGTTTGCTTTATTGACTACTTGTGTTGTGGTCATTGCAAACATGATGCCTTGAATAAAGGTGTCAGTTTTGTACCAGTTAAAAGGGTAAAAACCTACCATTATAATGAATTTGTGATAGCCAGGTCGTTTCTGAAAATGATCTATTTAGCTCAGTGGGTTTTACCTGGTAAACTAAAAAAAATAGTTTCATCATCCGTGTAACAAATTAAAAAATCATCTCAACACTCCAAAGGGATATAAACACGAATGTCACACAGCAGCAGCGTCATCGTTCGTGCAAGTTGCATCTCGCAATGGCTGGCTAGGGGCCACAGGCCGAGCTGGAAGGCTGCCGGGCGGCACCGAGAACCACTCCCCTGGCTCTCTCCGCTGGACTCTCTCGCAATGTCCACTGCCGCGCCGAGCTCGTCGCAGGAGGTGCGGGCCGACAGGACAACCAACTCGACATGGGGACCTTTTGCCACGATCACAGAATTACAAATGGGGTGTGTCCCCTTTCTGGCAATAAAACAGGAGTTGTGTTCAGATGTTCAAGCACCAAATAGAAACCCTTTTCAAGGAATCAAGGAGTGCATTAACCAGGCGTACTCGTGGTTAACATGCAAACGAACACGCTCTGAAGACAAATGATGCATCGTCTTTGAAACTGATTGGCTTTCACCAGAGACAGGAGCCTTCTTCATGGCCGCGTCTCACCGCCAGCGTCAGGCGAGAGAACGACGCCACAAGGCGAGCAGCACCAAGGCGATGCCGCACGTGGCAAGAGCATGCATAGCGCGGGGTGGGCAGCTGCATCATGGGATAGACCTTTTTGCCAGAATCAAAGTATCAAAAAAAATAAGAATAAGTTTTACCCTTTCGAGCAAGACTAAACTAAAGCCTCACATGTTGCGATGTTTTCGGTCAATTAGCGAGCGTTGCTTTTAGTCCGCGTGGGAGGAGGAAACCGGAAAACCCGGGGAAAACCCCCAACGCGAGCGAGGGAGCAACGCTCGATCCCCCGTACGAGAACGGACACGTGGTGTGCGCTGCCCACTCGCTGCGCTGCGCTGGAGAGCCCCGGAGTGTGGCACCTCCGGGGCAACCCGCGGGAGGGGGAGGGGGGAGGGGGGGGGGCGTCTGTGCGATGATCCACCAACCCCACCGCCCTTGTTCCCTGTGCTCTCCCTCTCTCCCTCCCCGTGAATCTGCACTCGTTCACCGGCGGTGGTGGTGGTGGAGGAGGAGGCACGGGTAGACAGCACCATGCAGATCCCTTAGCTCGGGAACTAATTAACGGCTTAATGAGGGCTCAGTGAGTTCACACGGAGATGGCGGGGTGAGAAATGCTTCTGATGATGAGTGTTGTTGTTCCGTGTGAGCATTGCAACACCGCCTCTTCCCTTTCATCATCGCCGCCACTAAACTTACCCACCCCACAGCGCCCCTCCAACTCCCCCCTCTCCCCCCTCTCACCACCCACGTTGAACCTCCTGTCATCTTTGTGGGGTGGGAGGGATTGTACCACACACACACAGAGGGATTGACCACACACACACAGAGAGGGATTGTACCACACACACACACACAGAGGGATTGTACCACACACACCCACACAGATTGTACCACACACAGAGGGATTGTACCACACACACAGAGGGATTGTACCAAACACACACAGAGGGATTGACCACACACACACAGAGGGATTGTACCACACACACACAGGGTGATTTTACCACACACACACACACAGAGGGATTGACCACACACACACACAGAGGGATTGTACCACACACACACAGAGGGATTGTACCACACACACACACAGAGGGAGTGTACCACACACACACAGAGGGATTGTATCACACACACAGAGGGATTGTACCACACACACACACAGAGGGATTGACCACACACACACAGAGGGATTGTACCACACACACACAGAGGGGTTGTACCACACACACACACACAGAGGGAGTGTACCACACACACACAGAGGGATTGTACCACACACACACACACAGAGGGATTGACCACATACACACAGAGGGATTGTACCACACACACACACAGAGGGATTGTACCACACACACACACAGGAGGGAAAAGCGGAGGAGACGGAGAGCAATCCGCTCTACCACGGGGAGGGAGAGACGGAGAGACACACAAACTGCAAATACACAACAGGCGTCAGGGTCGGGATCAATCCCACGACCTCCTGAGCACCAGGCGAGGTAGTTAACATCTCCTGACCACTGCGACGGCCACCCACTCACCCGGACGACGTCGTCGTCTCCCCGTCCTCCTCCTCCTGCCGCCGCCGCTGCTGCCGCGTGGAGGGGGCCCTCTGAGAGGCCCGGTCGGCCAGGCGCTGCAGGCCCCGGGCATACTCGGAGGCCAGCTCGCCGCGCCGCCGCACGAAGTCGTGCATCTGGGCCAGCAGGGCCGCACGGCCCTCCGCGCGGCCCTCCAGCGAGCGCAGCTGGCCCGAGAGACGGGCGCGAAGGTCTGGCGGACACGGGGGGGGGTGGATCAAGTCAGGAGGTGATGGAGGAGGTTAGGGAGGTTCAATATTGATTTGAAGCGTTCGTGACTCTTTGGTTCTTCCGGTAAAGTCTTTTTCTTTCTACCTACGTGACTTTACCGAAAGAACCAAAGAGTATGAGGTTAGGGAGGTTCAAGATTGGGCCTCTTTGAAGGTCTGAGGGTCATGGGGGTCAAGTCAGGAGGTGATGGAGAAATTCGCTAGGAGGTCAAGAGGATGGGTGATCAGTCATCGCTGAATGTCAAACCAGGTTCAGAGTTTCGCTTGGAATGGACCAGTGGCTCAAGCGACCCCGCTGTGCTATTCCTCGTTGAGGTGATCATTTTAACGGCGTTATGTAAAAAAAAACTGTCTCCAGCCCCAACGCTCACCCCACAATCTCACCCTGACTCCAACCCTAACCCCAACCCCAAGCTGAACCCAACCCGTGCCTCAACCCCGAGCCTCAACCCCGACCCTCACCGCAACCCCCGTGGGCAGGCCGGCTCGCCGGCTCGCCCAGGCCCCGAGCTCGTGAGCAGGGAGGGGGGAGGGGGGAGGGGGGCAGGAAGCAGACAGCGACAATCACAGCGGAGCGGGGGGGGGGGCTCCAGGGCGGGGGGGGGGGCTCCAGGGCGGGGCCGCTGTTTATTTGCGGTGGCCAAGCCCGAGAGCGATCTCCCCCACAACACCCCCCTACCGCAGGGGTCACGGAGAGGAGAGGGGGTCCGAGAGAGAGGGGGTGGTCCGAGAGAGAGGGGGTCCGAGAGAGAGGGGGTCCGAGAGAGAGGGGGTCCCAGAGATAGAGGGGGTCCCAGAGATAGAGGGGGTTAGTGAGAGAGGGGGTCCGTGAGATCGCACCCATGGTACCCCGTTTCCCCCACCCCCACCCCGCCGAAGGTGCCCCACCACTACCCCAGCAGCCACTGGCAGCCCCCCCCCACCCTGGCAGGGCCCCCCACCCTGGCAGCCCCCCCCCCACCCTGGCAGCCCCCCCCCCCACCCTGGCAGCCCCCCACACCCTGGCAGGGCCCCCCACCCTGGCTACCGGTAGTGTTGTTTACATTTCCATTTACCACGACGTATAAACTGGATGTGTTCTTTACTCGTGTATATACAAAGCTCGACGTTTCGGGAACACCCTCTCCACACTGAACCATTCACCCATTCACCCACTCCCTCACTCACCTATCGCTCCTTCACCCACCACTCATCCAATCTCTCACCCCTCACTCACCCACTCACTTGATCCACTCACCCACTCCTTCATTCATTCACTCGCTCTCACTTATTCAATTACTCACCACCTTACTCACCACCTCACCGTATCACTTCCTCTCACCCAATCACTCTCACCCAATCACTTGCTCACCCACCGACACTCACACATCCACACACTCACCCACTTACTCGCTCACCCACACTCACACATCCACACACTCACCCACTCACTCACCAACACAACAACAACAACCGCCATTCGCCACTAAGTGGCGGTGACGTCACCACGACGCTTGTGCCAGACCATGTGCACCCTGAGGCCACGTGAAGTGTCGAACGCCCGCTGGCAGGAGGTCACGGGGCAGACCCAGGTGCCACGGGTCGACTGACCGAGATGACCGAGATGACTGGCTGATGCACCACCTGTGCCCCCTACTGTGCCAACTTGCTGTGCTTTAGCCACCCGGCGCTCCGCTCGTTGTTGTGAGCGTCGCTCCTCCGCCCTCCGTTGTTGTTGGAGGGCGACTGCCTCCAACTGCCCAGTAGCGTCCTTCACGAGCCTCCTCCACTGAGGCCGATCTTGACACCGCTGGTACCAGTCATCGGCAAGTCCACTCAGCTCCACGTCCTCCTGTACCACATCACTCCATCTCTTCTCTAGCCCGTGCCGCGCCCGTTTAGCCCCCTCGATCCGGCCGAACAAAAGCTGTTTAGGCATGCGGTGGCTGGGCACACTCACCCACTCACCCCTCACTCACCCACTCACCCCTCACTCACCCAACCACTCACCCCTCACTCACCCAACCACTCACCCCCTCACTCACCCAACCACTCACCCAACCACTCACCCAACCACTTACCCCTCATTCATCCAACCACTCACCCACTCACCCCTCATTCACCCAACCACCCACTCACCCCTCACCCACTCACCCAGGGGGGAGGAAGTGATGGGGGAGGGGAGTAGTGGGGGGGGGAGCTTTCGGCCGTGGTGTTTATTGAGTCTGTGCTTCTGGAGGGGGTGGGGGGAAGGAAGGGGGTCCGATTTGAGAGGAGATGGAGCGGGAATCGCAGAATCTGGAAGCTTGGCGGAGGGGGGCGGGGCGGTGGGGGCCATGGGATTTGGGCTGCGAGAGGAAGCCGGCGGTTTCCTCTGCGATTCGATTCCTCCACCTCGATTCCGCGTCACGATTACCGCTCAACGGTCGATTCCCCGTGCGAGTCTCCACTCGTGAGGATGAGAGAATCTCGCTTTAGAGCGCAGCGAGAAGGAATCCGAAGAGCTGTGAAGCTCTTTCCTCTTCACTGCCTGCCCTGTATGGGCGGGGCCAGCGAGTTACAGCAGCAAACACGAAACGATCGGAGTGCAAAAGAGTTAAAACGGTTAGCAAGTCACCAAGCAATCAATTAATCGCGGTCCATTTTTGTACTCGGATTAGTCAGCGACATGTTACACCTCGCCTGACACCAACTCACGGGGCAGCGTGACGTGTGTGTATGTGTCGCCTTGACAATAGGCGACTTTTCCGGCAACGGCCCTTCAAAGCGCAGTAATGATGACCAGATACGCCGTTCCGTTTTGATAAGGAGACAAGTCAGAGATGTAGTGAACGGGGTCTCTGTGTCAGTCTATGGGTCTCTGTGTGAGTCTATGCGTCTGTGTGAGTCTATGGGGCTCTGTGTGAGTCTATGAGTCTCTGTGTGAGTCTATGGGTCTCTGTGCGAGTCTATGGGTCTCTGTGTGAGTCTATGGGTCTCTGTGTGAGTCTATGAGTCTCTGTGTCAGTCTATGGGTCTCTGTGTGAGTCTATGGGTCTCTGTGTGAGTCTATGGGTCTCTGTGTGAGTCTATGGGTCTCTGTGTGAGTCTATGGTTCTCTGTGTGCGTCTATGGGTCTCTGTGTGAGTCTATGCGTCTGTGTGAGTCTATGGGTCTCTGTGTGAGTCCATGGGTCTCTGTGTGAGTCTATGCGTCTGTGTGAGTCTATGGGTCTCTGTGTGAGTCTATGGGTCTCTGTGTGAGTCTATGGGTCTCTGTGTGAGTCTATGCGTCTGTGTGAGTCTATGAGTCTCTGTGTGAGTATATGGGTCTCTGTGTGAGTCTATGCGTCTGTGTGAGTCTATGAGTCTCTGTGTGAGTCTATGGGTCTCTGTGTGAGTATATGGGTCTCTGTGTGAGTCTATGGGTCTCTGTGTGAGTCTATGGGTCTCTGTGCGAGTGTATGGGTCTCGGCGTGAGTCTATGGGTCTCTGTGTGAGTATATGCGTCTGTGTGAGTCTATGAGTCTCTGTGTGAGTCTATGGGTCTCTGTGTGAGTCTGTGGGTCTATGTGTGAGTCTATGGGTCTCTATGCGAGTGTATGGGTCTCTGTAAGTCTGTGAGTTGCTACGTGAGTCTATGGGTCTCTATGTGAGTCTATGAGTCTCGATGCAAGCCTATGGGTCTCTACGTGAGTCTATGGGTCTCTATGTGAGTCTATGAGTCTCTGTGTAACTCTACGACTCGATGTGTCTCGATGGGTCCCGGCTGAGTCACCGGCAGATTTCTAAACCCGGGTTGGAACCCAGGAGCTGAGCGGGACTCGCTCAGAATCTCTGACACAGCCTTCATGAACCCCAAAGACAAAGATCCCCCGTGTAGCCTTAACAGACTGTTGGGGCAAGGGCTGTTCGCGAGCTCCTGTGAAGGCCGGCACGGCACACGAGGGGGTGGGTGGCCAGCACCACGGCCGGCCGCCTTTGTCTCCCCAGGTGGGATGTTTACACACCGCACCAGTCACTCATTTAAAAATGCAGTATTTATTCATTCTGAAAGAATTCCGATAAGCTATGAAGCTCGTTCTTTCACAGATGTCCAGGAGGGGCTGAGTCGGCCTCGAGGAGGCCCAGGACTGGTTCAGGTAACCATCGCTGGTGTTGGTGATGGCCGCGAGTGGAAGTCGAACTCGGGTGGCCGGGTTCGTAGCGTAGCGCTAACCACTGCGCCACCGCCCCCCACCCCATCGCTGTCCACACGTGACCCGTGGCACGGGGAGGATGAGGCTCGAGGCAAGTCGGGGTCAAGTCGGGGTCAAGTCAGGGTCAAGTCGGGGTCAAGTCAAGGTCAAGTCGGGATCGAGTCGGGGTCAAGTCGAGGTCAAGTCGGGGTCAAGTCGAGGTCAAGTCAGGATCGAGTCGGGATCGAGTCGGGATCAAGTCGAGGCACCCCTCGGGTTATCACGGCCCTGCCTGGAACACGGGGGTCCGATGGCCCACACCGAACGCAAGTGTTAGCGCAGACTCACCACCCCCATCACCATCACTACCCCCATCACTATCACTACCCCCATCACTATCACAATCACTACCCCCATCACTATCACAATCACTACCCCCATCACTATCACTACCCCCATCACTATCACTACCCCCATCACTATCACTACCCCTATCACTATCACTACCCCTATCACTACCCCCATCACTATCACTACCCCCATCACTATCACAATCACTATCACTACCCCCATCACTATCACAATCACTACCCCTATTACTATCACTACCCCCATCACTATCACTACCCCCATCACTATCACAATCACTATCACTACCCCCATCACTACCACTACCCCTATCACTATCACAATCACTATCACTACCCCCATCACTATCACTACCCCCATCACTATCACAATCACTACCCCTATTACTATCACTACCCCCATCACTATCACTACCCCCATCACTATCACAATCACTATCACTACCCCCATCACTATCACAATCACTATCACTACCCCCATCACTATCACTACCCCCATCACTATCACAATCACTATCACTACCCCCATCACTATCACTACCCCCATCACTATCACAATCACTATCACAATCACTATCAAAATCACTATCACTACCCCCATCACTATCACTACCCCCATCACAATCACTATCACAATCACTATCACTACCCCCATCACTATCACTACCCCCATCACAATCACTATCACAATCACTATCACTACCCCCATCACTATCACTACCCCCATCACTATCACAATCACTATCCCTATCACTATCACTACCCCCATCACTATCAAAATCACTATCACTACCCCCATCACTATCACTACCCCCATCACAATCACTATCACAATCACTATCACTATCCCCATCACTATCACTACCCCAATCACTATCACAATCACTATCACTACCCCCATCACTATCACTACCCCCATCACAATCACTATCACAATCACTATCACTACCCCCATCACTATCACTACCCCAATCACTATCACTACCCCAATCACTATCACAATCACTATCACTACCCCTATCACTATCACTACCCCAATCACTATCACAATCACTACCCCTATCACTATCACTATCACAATCACTATCACTACCCCAATCACTATCACAATCACTATCACTACCCCTATCACTACCACTACCCCTATCACTACCACTACCCCTATCACTATCACTACCCCTATCACTATCACTACCCCTATCACTACCCCTATCACTACCCCTATCTCAACCCCTATCACTACCCCTATCACTTTCCCAACCCCTCTTTAACCCCTCCCGCATGTCCTACTGTCACCATAACTACACCACCACCACTTTTAATAACCACAGCTCCACTCGTTATCTCAACCACTATCATCTCGTGTACAATTGTATTTTTCCTGTAAAGCACCTCGGAATACGGCGCTATATATACGCGTTATGGGATGAGAGTTTAGCGAGGGGAATGTTGTTGTTCTCAGAGCTTCCGCGGAAAAGAGCGAGAGAGACGATCAGAGGAAATGACTCACAGAGAGACCCCGAGACTCACACAGACACCGGTAGACTCACACAGATACCCATAGACTCACACAGATACCCATAGACTCACACAGGGACCCATAGACTCACACAGATACCCATAGACTCACACAGGGACCCATAGACTCACACAGATACCCATAGACTCACACAGATACCCATAGACTCACACAGATACCCATAGACTCACACAGGGACCCATAGACTCACACAGATACCCATAGACTCACACAGGGACCCATAGACTCACACAGATACCCATAGACTCACACAGATACCCATAGACTCACACAGATACCCATAGACTCACACAGGGACCCATAGACTCACACAGAACCCATAGACTCACACATATACCCATAGACTCACACAGATACCCATAGACTCACACAGATACCCATAGACTCACACTGGGACCCATAGACTCACAGATACCGATAGACTCACACAGATACCCATAGACTCACACAGGGACCCATAGACTCACACAGATTCCCATAGACTTACACAGAGACCCATTGATTCACACAGATACCCATAGACTCACAGAGAGACCCATCGACTCACACAAAGACCCATAGACTCACACACAGACCCATAGACTCACACAGATACCCATAGACTCACACTGGGACCCATAGACTCACAGATACACATAGACTCACACAGATACCCATAGACTCACACAGGGACCCATAGACTCACACAGAGCCCCATAGACTCACACAGAGACTCATAGACTCACACAGATACCCATAGACTCACACAGATACCCATATACTCACACAGGAACCCATAGACTCACACAGGGACCCATAGACTCACACAGAGCCCTATAGACTCACACAGATACCCATAGACTCATCACACAGATCCGCACCCTTACAAAGAGATCCATAGACTCACATAGAGACTGATTGACCCACAGAGAGACCCGTAGATTCACACAGAGACCCATAGATACAGAGAGACTCACACGCGAACCCACAGACTCACACAGCGACCTATAGACTCAGACAGAGGCCGATGGACTCACACAGTCCCACATACTCACACAGACCCACAGACTCACACAGAGACCCACAGATTCTCACAGATCCATGAACTCACATAGAGACCCATAGACTTAAGCAGAGACTCATAGGCTCACACAGAGACTAATTTACCCACACAGAGACCCGTAGATTCACACAGAGACCCATAGACACACACATAGAGATCCATAGACACACATACACACATACCCACAGCCAATAACGGAATCTTTGACCAGACATCGCAATGTGCAGTCCTGGGACTCATTGGGTCTTTCCTGGTTACACAATGGCCATTGTTACTCACGTCTAATTCCTATTGCTCGCTCAGAGCTTCTCTCCACACTATTGTTCGTTTACCAGGTAAGGCCTCACTGAGCTGTGCAGCTCTGTTTCCGAAGCGACCTGCACATCACAAATGATATCTCGACGAAGTGGCTCATCATCATCAACACGAAGACATGAATAGCAGCAGCCACATACTCTAAACGCATGACGATGATTAAACATGTTGTAGAGAAATCAATCCAAGCGACCAAAGGGAGAGAGAGAGACACGCAAACTCCAAATGCACAGCAGGCGTCAGGGTCGGGATCGAACCCACGACCTCCTGTAGACCAGGCGAGGTAGTGAACATCTCCTGGCCACCGCGGTGCCCCATCTCAAAGACATCAGCGCCGGTTCAAGTCCAAAGATGTTCCCGTCTACCCCCAGAACCCATCATCGCTCCCTCCCTTGTTGGGTGGATAAAGTGAGTAACACTTTGTTGGATGAAACAACAAGGACGACAACACCGGTTGTGTCGGTGGAGAGACTGGGCCCCGCCATAGGAACGTCACGAGAACGCAACACGTGCCACGGACTGCGGCTCGCGGGGCTGTGAGTGGCTCACGGGGCTCGACTCGGGCGGGCTGAGCCGGGGGAACGAACTCGGGGCGAGTGAGTGAGTGTGGGTGAGTCAGTTTGGGTGAGTGTGGGTGAGTCAGTTTGGGTGAGTGTGGGTGGGTGAGTCAGCATGAGTGGGTCTGGGTGAGTGAGTAAGTGTGGGTGAGTCAGCATGAGTGAGTGAGTGTGGGTGAGTCAGCATGAGTGAGTCAGGGTGAGTGAGTGAGTGTGGGTGAGTGTGGGTGAGTCAGCATGAGTGGGTGTGGGTGAGTGAGTGAGTGAGTGTGGGTGAGTTAGCATGAGTGAGTGTGGGTGAGTGAGTGAGTGAGTGTGGGTGAGTGTGGGTGAGTCAGCATGAGTGAGTGAGTGTGAGTGAGTGTGGGTGAGTCAGCATGAGTGAGTGTGGGTGAGTGTGGGTGAGTCAGCATGAGTGGGTGTGGGTGAGTGTGTGAGTGAGTGAGTGAGTGTGGGTGAGTCAGCATGAGTGAGTGTGGGTGAGTGAGTGAGTGTGGGTGAGTCCGCATGAGTGAGTGAGTGTGGGTGAGTGTGGGTGAGTCAGCATGAGTGAGTGTGGGTGAGTGAGTGAGTGTGAGTGAAGTCAGCATGAGTGAGTCAGGGTGGGTGAGTGTGGGTGAGTGTGGGTGAGTCAGCATGAGTGGGTCTGGGTGAGTGAGTAAGTGTGGGTGAGTCAGCATGAGTGAGTGAGTGAGTGTGAGTGAGTGTGGGTGAGTCAGCATGAGTGAGTGTGGGTGAGTGTGGGTGAGTCAGCATGAGTGAGTGTGGGTGAGTGAGTGAGTGAGTGTGGGTGAGTCAGCATGAGTGAGTCAGGGTGGGTGAGTGTGGGTGAGTGTGAGTGAGTCAGCATGAGTGGGTCTGGGTGAGTGAGTAAGTGTGGGTGAATCAGCATGAGTGAATGAGTGTGGGTGAGTCAGTTTGGGTGAGTGTGGGTGAGTCAGCATGAGTGAGTGAGTGTGGGTGAGTCAGCATGAGTTAGTGTGGGTGAGTGTGGGTGAGTCAGCATGAGTGAGTCAGGGTGAGTGACTCAGGGTGAGTGACTCAGGGTGAGTGACTCAGGGTGAGTCAGCATGAGTGAGTGAGTGTGTCAGGGTGAGTGAGTCAGGGTGAGTGAGTAAAAGTGACTGAGTGAAAGAGTGTGGGTGAGTCAGCATGAGTGAGTCATGGTGAGTGACTCATGGTGAGTGAGTCAGGGTGAGTCAGGGTGAGTGAGTGATTCACCTTTCACCTGCGCTGCATACTCAGCGAGGGCAGCTTTGTCCTTCTTGGGCAGATGACCCCCAGAGCTCATGGCTGCTGAGGTCGGGGTCAGGGTGAGAGTCCGGGTTAGAGCCACGCAGGCAGACAGACAGGCAGACAGGCAGGTCAATGGACAGGCAGACAGACAGACAGGTAACTGGATAGACAGGCAGACAGACAGGTGAGTGGATAGACAGGCAGACAGACAGGTGAGTGGATAGACAGGCAGACAGGTGAGTGGATAGACAGGCAGACAGACAGGCAGGTCAATAGACAGGCAGACAGACAGGTCACTGGATAGACAGACAGACAGGTGAGGAGATAGACAGGCAGACAGACAGACAGGTCAATGGACAGGCAGACAGGCAGGTACATAGACAAGGCGTCAGGTAAGCGACGAGGCAAACATGCTGGCAGGCCGGCAGGCTGTAGTCATACCAGACGGCACAACCTGAAGCGTCATCACACACACACAGAGAGGAGAGTCAGACGGGCGGGCGGACAGGTAAGCGCACAAACACCGAGACGGGCACAGCAGTTGGCTCGTAGCGACACACCCCCAGCATGCGGGCGAACAGACAAGTAGAGACACACGGAGAGAGAGACACACGGAGAGAGAGACACACGGAGAGAGACACACGGAGAGAGAGACACACGGAGAGAGAGACACACGGAGAGAGAGACACACGGAGAGAGACACGGAGAGAGAGACACACACACAGACTGTCTGGCTGGCAGGCGGGTGTGTACCGTTAGTACAAAGACAGTCAGACAGACACCGGAGTGAGACGCGGGTCCTGCCCGGTTAGGAAGAGGAGGAGGAGGGAGAGGAGGAGGAAGGAGGAGGGGGAGGCTCGCTCCGTCTCCGCGCGGGACGTGACGCTGAGTCGCACGCAGAGTGCGCGACACGGAGCGGGGGAGAGGGCACAGAGAGAGGCGGGGGGTGGGAGGGGTGAGTGTGGGGGGTGTGGGGGGGGGGTGAGTGTGGGGGGTGTGGGGGGGGTGAGTGTGGGGGGGGTGGGAGGGGTGAGTGTGGGGGGTGTGGGGGGGGGTGAGTGTGGGGGGTGTGGGGGGGGTGAGTGTGGGGGGGGTGGGAGGGGTGAGTGTGGGGGGGGTGGGGGGGGGTGAGTGTGGGGGGTGTGGGGGGGGGGTGAGTGTGGGGGGTGTGGGGGGGGGTGAGTGTGCTCTCCCTTCACTCTCTCCCTGCCTCTCTCCCACTCTCGACTCGCACGCCTCCTCCCTCTCCCCCCATCCTTGTTGCATCTCTTACTCTCGATCAACAACCCCCACCCTCATCCCTCTCTCCCCTCCCTCTCTGTTACATCTCCCTCCCTCTCTGTGTGGCGGTGACATCATCACGGCGCCTGTGCCAGGCTGTGTGCACTGTGAGGCCACGTGAAGTGTCGAGGTCACGGGACAGACCCAGCAGGTGCCACGGGTCGACTGACTGAGATGCGTGGAAGATGCGCCACCTGTGCCCCCTACTGTGCCAACTCGCTGCATTTTAGCCGCCCGGCGCTCCGCTCGTTGTTGTGAGGGTCGCTCCTCTGCACTCAGTTGTTGTTGGAGGGCGACTGCCTCCCTACTGCTCAGTAGCAGCGTCCTTCACGAGCTTCCTCCACGAACACACAGACACACACAGACACAGACAGACACACACAGACAGACACACAGACACACACAGACAGACAGACACACAGACAGACACACACAGACAGACACACCTACACACAGACACACAGATACACACAGACAGACACAAACAGAGAGACAGACACACACATACACACCACAGACACACAGACAGAGAGACAGACACACACACACAGACACACACACAGACAGACAGACCCACAGACAGACACACACACAGACACACAGACACACACAGACAGACACACAAACAGACACACAGATACACACAGACAGACACAAACAGAGAGACAGACACACACAGATACACCACAGACACACAGACAGAGAGACAGACACACACACAGACAGACAGACACACACAGACACACACACAGACAGACACACCTACACACAGACACACAGATACACACAGACAGACACAAACAGAGAGACAGACACACACAGACACACCACAGACACACAGACAAAGAGACAGACACACACAGACACACAGACAGACAGACACACACAGACACACCACAACCACACAGACAGAGAGACAGACACACACACACAGACACACACACAGACAGACAGACCCACAGACACACACAGACGCACACACAGACACACACACAGACAGACAGACACACCTACACACAGACACACAGATATACAGAGAGACAGACACACACAGACACACCACAGACACACAGACAGAGATACAGACACACACAGACACACACACAGACAGACAGACACACACAGACACACAGACAGACAGACCCACAGACAGACACAGAGACGTGTACCGCGTCCTACAAACACCCCTCCCGAGTACCCCCGTCGGAGAGCTGGGTTCACTCATCCCATCACCACCACCATCATCCCTCCCTCTCTCTCCGGTGGGGGTCGATAAAGTGAGCACCACTTTGTGGGTGAGAATCAACAGCGGGGGTCGCCCTCTTCAGAGAGACTCTGAATGAATAGGAATGTGGAATCTCCACCATTGGCTATGCCACGGTGGCTATGAGATGTTAAGTACCTCGCCTGGTGTGCAGGAGGTCGTGGGTTTGATCCCCACCCTGACGCGTGGACTTTTCTCTGGGTCGTCCGGTTTCCCCCTCCACATTAAGAATCAAGGCCACGTGTTTAGAGTATTCTGCTGCTGCTGCTGCTGTTCACTTCCACGTGGTGGTGGTGGTGGTGATGAGGCCACGTGTTTAGAGTATTTGGCTCCTGCTGCTGTTCACTTCCACGTGGTGGTGGTGGTGGTGATGAGGCCACGTGTTTAGAGTATTCTGCTGCTGCTGCTGCTGTTCACTTCCACGTGGTGGTGGTGGTGGTGATGAGGCCACGTGTTTAGAGTATTTGGCTCCTGCTGCTGTTCACTTCCACGTGGTGGTGGTGGTGGTGATGAGGCCACGTGTTTAGAGTATTCTGCTGCTGCTGCTGCTGTTCACTTCCACGTGGTGGTGGTGGTGGTGATGAGGCCACGTGTTTAGAGTATTCGGCTGCTGCTGATGCTGTTCACTTCCACGTGGTGGTGGTGGTGGTGAGCGACCGCGTTGAGCCGTCATTTGTGGTGGGCCAGGCCACTTCTGACAAGAGAGCTACATAGCTCAGTGGGGCCTTGCCTGGCAAAATAAAACAAATAGTTCCATAGTTTCATGTAACGGCAGTATTTGGCTGCCTCTACATGTACACATCCCATCAGCCGCACGGCTTTTCCTTCTGGGAGTGCGTAATGTCGGCAGCACCGATTCTAGAGCTGCAAACAACTCTCTCGTCGTCTCGACATCCCGTGTCTCATCAGCAGAGCCAGGCTTGGCTGAAGCAATGTCGGTAAAAGGGTGCAGCGACGCACAACTTAAGAATGATCATCTCGCGTCGTTGTACAGAATAACTGCAGCAGCTGCCCCGGTTCACGTCGTGATCGGGGGCAGGGGGGGGCGAGATGCAGCTCCTGAACGGTGTGGCGACGGATATCGAAACGACGCAAAATGGAAGCGGTTCGCAGGGCAGCGGTAGTTAGTGGGTGGTGCTAGTGGTGGTGCTGGTGGTGGTCGTGGTGCTGGTGGTGGTGGTGCTGGTGCCGGTGGTGGTGGTGCTGGTGGTGGTGGTCGTGGTGCTGGTGGTGATGGTGGTGATGGTGCTGGTGGTGGTGATGCTGATGCTGGTGGTACTGGTGGTCGTGGTGCTGGTGGTGATGGTGCTGGTGGTGGTGGTGCTGGTGGTGGTCGTGGTGCTGCTGGTGATGGTGCTGGTGGTGGTGGTGCTGGTGGTGGTGGTACTGGTGGTGGTGGTCGTGGTGCTGGTGGTGATGGTGCTGGTGGTGATGGTGCTGGTGGTGGTGGTGCCGGTGGTGGTCGTGGTGCTGGTGGTAGAGGCGACGTATAACGAGACAGGAGGGGACGTGAGTGTGGGGTTGAGGCGATGTGCATCGTCAAGTGGCGGCCCTGTGCGTGACACGACGTCACGGGGGGGGGAGGCGATTCGGGGTATGTCTGTAATAGAATACACAACATGCATGTACAATGGTGTCCCCTGCCTACAACATGAATCTCTCTTCCCTATCCTGTGGCTCTCTCTCTCTCTATCCCATTGTCACTCTCTTCTCCAGCCCTGCGTCTCTCTCCCCTCTCTCTCTCTGTTTCCTTTCCTCTCACTGTCTCTCCTCCTCCTCACTGCGCGTGGCTACGGGCGAGTTGGTGGGGGCCATCAGCCGCCTGCTTGCCAAGCCCAGCGCAGTGGCGACTCGTGACTCCGTGTGCGTCCGAGACAGACCGGGACCCCAAACTCTCTCTCTCTGCCTCTCTCTGTCTCTCTCTGCCTCTCTCTGTCTCTCTCTCTCTCTGCCTCTCTCTCTCTCTGCCTCTCTCTCTCCGGCAGTACATATACTAAAATTGGAACGATACAGAGAAGATTAGCATGGCCCCTGCGCAAGGATGACACGCAAATTCTCTCTGCCTCTCTCTCTGTTTCATTTCTCTCCCCTCATTGCGACCGCCCCTCAGTGGAAACAAATGTACAAGTCTCCCGTAGCCAAACGCTGCGATGACCTCCAGTGGAGGTTGGCACACTGCACGTTGCCATCGGCCGTGTGGCTCAGCCGAATCTCGCCAGGGGTAACAGACTTGTGCATTTCCTGCGGTGCCAGGGAGGATCTGCCCCACCAGTACTTATACTGCCAGCGGTTCAAACCAATGTTCCGCCTTTTGGGTGACATCTTCAGGAAACTGGGGGGTGCCCTTCTACAACAGCAGCTTCGTATATGGGGTGGTGCCTTACCTGGCTAACAAGCGCCATGACCTCGCCAACTTCGCCTGCGCGCAGGCGAAGATGGCGGTGGACAGAACGAGAAAAAAGATGCTGCAAGGTGACACTGACGGCTGCTCTGTGGTGCTTCCAGTGTCCAGGGGCCTGCTCAAGGCGCGGCTCCGGCTGGAGCATGCACACCACACACATGTTGGTGATGTGCAGCGCGTCTTCTTCGAACGCTGGGGAGCCGGAAAAGCCCCTCTCTGCACCAGCGTGGACGGCACCCTCGTGTTCACCTTCTGAAGCGCTCGCTCGTCACCGTGGCGTGCGTGATGACACCACAACCACCACGTGACTTTTCTTTTGTATTGTGCGCGGTGCTTTTAGCTCCACAGCGCGTGGATTTATAGCGTTCGTTTCATTTGTGTTGCTGGTGACTTTGTGTATTTCATATCGAAATCGCCTCCAGTGCTGTTGCTGCTGGCGGCAATAGAAGTTGTTTAAAAGTCAAAGTCTCTCCCCAACCCTCTCTCCACGTCTCCCCCCTCTCTCTTCTCTCTCGCTGTGTTCAAGTGGAGCCTCTCTCTGTCTCTGAGTGGAGGCCAGAGAGTTGAGGACACTCGTGGAGAGAGAGTGGAGTGGTGGGTGAGGGGTGAGGTGGTGGTGGTGGTGGGGTGTTCGGTGTGGTGAGTGTGTGCTGTGTTTGGTGAGTGTGCTGTGTGGTGTGTACCCATGTGCGCATGCATTTAAGTGTGTGAGTGTGTGTGTAGTTTAGTCAGTGAGTGTGTGAGTGTGTGTGTAGTTTGGTGAGTGAGTGTGTAAGTGTGTGTGTAGTTTGGTGAGTGAGTGTGTGAGTGTGTGTGAAGTTTGGTGAGTGTGTGTGTGAGAGTGTGTGTGTGCGGCACGGGCTAGAGAAGAGATGGAGTGATGTGGTACAGGAGGACGTGGAGCTGAGTGGACTTGCCGATGACTGGTACCAGCGGTGTCAAGATCGGCCTCAGTGGAGGAGGCTCGTGAAGGACGCTACTGGGCAGTTGGAGGCAGTCGCCCTCCAACAACAACGGAGGGCGGAGGAGCGACGCTCACAACAACGAGCGGAGCGCTGGGTGGCTAAAGCACAGCAAGTTGGCACAGTAGGGGGCACAGGTGGTGCATCAGCCACTCGTCTCGGTCATCTCGGTCAGTCGACCCGTGGCACCTGGGTCTGCCCCGTGACCTCCTGCCAGCGGGCGTTCGACACTTCACGTGGCCTCAGGGTGCACATGGCCTGGCACAAGCGTCGTGGTGACGTCACCGCCACTTAGTGGCGAATGGCGGTTGTTGTTGTTGTAGTTTGGTGAGTGTGAGTGTGTAGTGTGGTGAGTGTGTGTGTAGTTTGGTGAGTGAGTGTGTGAGTGTGTGTGTAGTGTGGTGAGTGTGTGTGTGTAGTGTGGTGAGTGTGTGTGTAGTTTGGTGAGTGAGTGTGTGTGTAGTGTGGTGAGTGTGTGTGTGTAGTGTGGTGAGTGTGTGTGTAGTGTGGTGAGTGTGTGTGTGTAGTGTGGTGAGTGTGTGTGTAGTGTGGTGAGTGTGTGTGTAGTGTGGTTAGTGTGTGTGTGTAGTGTGGTGAGTGTGTGTGTAGTGTGGTGAGTGTGTGTGTAGTGTGGTGAGTGTGTGTAGTTTGGTGAGTGAGTGTGTGTGTAGTGTGGTGTGTGTGTGTTGTGTGGTGAGTGTGTGTGTAGTTTGGTGAGTGAGTGTGTGTGTAGTGTGGTGAGTGTGTATTGTGGTGAGTGTGTATGTGTGTAGTGTGGTGAGTGTGTGTGTAGTGTGGTGAGTGAGTGTGTGAGTGTGTGTGTAGTGTGGTGAGTGTGTAGTTTGGTGAGTGTGTAGTTTGGTGTGTGTGTGTAAATGTAGTGTTTGTAGTTGTGAGGGGAGCGGTGGTGTAGTGGTTAGCGCTACGCTGCGCTATGAACCTGGCGACCCGAGTTTGATTCCTGCTCACGGCCAACACCAGTGACGAGTATCTGAATCGGTCCTGGGCCTCCCCTAGGTCGACTCAGCCTCAAATTAGTACCTGGTGTGGTGTGTCAACATCGCCACTAGGAAGACAAAGGCGGCCGGGCGTGGTGTTAGCCACCCACCCCATCGTGTGCCGTGACAGCCTTCATAGGTGCTACTCGCTAACAGCCCTTGCCCCAACAGTCTGTTACAGGCTATACGGGCGATCTTTGTCTTTGAAATATAATCAACAAAATATTTAAATGGTGTAAACAGTCATAATGAGGGGAGGCGAGGAATGTAACCCCGGAGATGGAAATCAGCGAGATCCACAGTGGAGATATAGCAGAAACCCCCACCACTCACCCCACCACTCACCCCTACCCCTCACCCCTACCACTCACCCCTACCACTCACCCCTACCACTCACCACTCACCCCTACCCCTCACCCCTACCACTCACCACTACCACTCACCACTACCACTCACCCCCACCACCCACCCCTACCACTCACCCCTACCACTCACCCCTACCACTCACCACTCACCCCTACCCCTCACCCCCACCACTCACCCCCACCACTCACCCCTACCCCTCACCCCTACCCCTCACCCCCACCACCCACCCCTACCACTCACCACTACCACTCACCACTCACCCCTACCACTCACCCCTACCACTCACCCCTACCCCTCACCCATAACACTCACCACTCACCACTACCACTCACCCCCACCACCCACCCCTACCACTCACCACTCACCCCCACCACCCACCCCTACCACTCACCACTCACCCCTACCCCTACCCCTCACCCCTACCACTCACCCCTACCACTCACCACTCACCCCTACCCCTCACCCATACCACTCACCACGACCACTCACCACTCACCCCTACCCCTCACCCCTACCACTCACCCCTACCCCTCACCCATAACACTCACCACTCACCACTACCACTCACCCCCACCACCCACCCCTACCCCTCACCCCTACCACTCACCACGACCACTCACCACTCATCCCTACCCCTCACCCCTACCACTCACCCCTACCCCTCACCCCTACCACTCACCACGACCACTCACTACTCACCCCCACCACCCACCCCTACCACTCACCCCTACCACTCACCCCTACCACTCACCACCCACCCCTACCCCTCACCCCTACCACTCACCCTTACCACTCACCACTCACCCCTACCCCTCACCCCTACCACTCACCACTCACCCCTACCACTCACCCCTACCACTCACCCCCACCACTCACCCCCACCACTCACCCCCACCACTCACCCCTACCCCTCACCCCTACCACTCACCCCCACCACTCACCACGACCACTCACCACTACCACTCACCACTCACCCCTACCCCTCACCCCTACCACTCACCCCCACCACTCACCACTACCACTCACCACTCACCCCTACCCCTCACCCCTACCACTCACCCCTACCCCTCACCCCTAACACTCACCACTCACCCCTACCCCTCACCCCTACCACTCACCCCCACCACTCACCCCTACCCCTCACCCCTACCCCTCACCCCCACCACTCACCCCTACCCCTCACCCCTAACACTCACCACTCACCCCCACCACCCACCCCTACCACTCACCACTCACCCCCACCACTCATCCCTACCCCTCACCCCTACCACTCACCACTACCACTCACCCCTACCACTCACCCCTACCCCTCACCCCTACCACTCACCACTCACCACTACCACTCACCCCCACCACCCACCCCTACCACTCACCACTCACCCCCACCACCCACCCCTACCACTCACCACTCACCCCTACCACTCACCCCTACCACTCACCACTCACCCCTACCACTAACCACTCACCCCTACCACTCACCCCTAACACTCACCCTTACCACTCACCCCTAACACTCACCACTCACCCCTACCACTCACCACTCACCCCTAGCACTCACCACTCACCCCTAGCACTCACCCCTACCACTCACCCCTACCACTCACCCCAACCCTCAACTCGACCCCTACCACTCACACTCACCCAACCCTGATAGGATCGATCGATGATAGTGATAGGATATATCGGTGTCAGTGATAGGATCGATCGGTTTTAGTGAAATGGGAGCGGTGGTGTCGAGGTTAGCAGGCTGGGCTATACAAACCCGGCCACCCGAGTTCGATTCCCGCTCACTGCCAACATCGGGGACGATTTTCTGAAGCGGTCCTGGGCCTCCGCAAGGTCGACTCAGCCTCAAATGATTACCTGGTGCGGTGTGGTGTCAAACTCCACTGGGGGAGACAAAGGCGGCCGGGCGTGGTGCTGACCACCCAGCCGCTCGTGTACCGTGGCGCGGGCCTTCGTCGGTGCTCGCTAACAGAAGTCTGTCTGCCCAGGCTATAGGGGCCGGGGCGGTGTGAGGGCTGCTGCTGCTGCTGCTGCGGCTATTGTGTGTGTGGCCTGCACACAGTCCACAGGCGCGGGGGGGCTCCGTGTGCCCGGGTCGCGGGCGCTGACCGCGAGCGGCGCTGTCCAGATCGGCCTCTGCGGATGGGGCTCGTGAAGGACGCTGCCGCCGCCGCTGCTGCTGCTGGGGAGTTGGAGGCAGTCGCCCTCCAGCAACAGCAGAGGGCAGAGGAGCGACGCTCACAACAACGAGCGGAGTGCCACGCGTTTAGAACGCAGCGAGTTGGCACAGTGGTGAGCACAGGTGGTGCATCTGCCAGTCATCTCAGTCAGTCCACGGCATTTGGGTCTATTCCCTGACCTCATGCACCTAGCCTGGCACAGTGGTGAGCACAGGTGGTGCATCTGCCAGTCATCTCAGTCAGTCCACGGCATTTGGGTCTATTCCCTGACCTCATGCACCTAGCCTGGCACAGTGGTGAGCACAGGAGGTGCATCTGCCAGTCATCTGAGTCAGTGAGAGACGGTGAGAAATGTTGATTGATGGGCGATGGTGTTTGGTGAGGGGTGGTGAGTGATGGTGAGTGATGTGCCCTCACTACCATCATCATTATTAATCGTGCCACCATCATCCACACCACCACGAGCATGATCATCTAAATATCACAACCAAAATACAAAGATCCCCCTTATAGCCTTAACAGACTGTCGGGGCAAGTGTGCCGGTACGGCACACCAGGCGGTAGGTGGCCAGCATCACGCTCGGCCGCCTTTGTCTCCCCAGTGGCGATGGTTTTATACCACACCACGTACTAATTTGAGGCTGAGTCGCCCTAGGGGAGGCCCCAGGACCGGTTCAGATAATCAGCACTTGGTGTTGGCCGTGAGCGGGAATCGAACTCGGGTCGCCGGGGGTGGAGGTGTGGGGGTGGAGGTGTGGGGGTGGAGGTGTGAGGGTGGTGGTTTGGGGGTGGTGGTGTGGGGGTGGAGGTGTGGGGGTGGAGGTGTGGGGGTGGAGGTGTGAGGGTGGTGGTTTGGGGGTGGTGGTGTGGGGGTGGAGGTGTGAGGGTGGTGGTGGTGTGAGGGTGGAGGTGTGAGGGTGGAGGTGTGAGGGTGGTGGTGTAGGGGTGGTGGTGTGGGGGTGGTGGTGTGGGGGTGGAGGTGTGAGGGTGGTGGTGGTGTGGGGGTGGAGGTGTGAGGGTGGTGGTGGTGTGGGGGTGGAGGTGTGAGGGTGGAGGTGTGAGGGTAGTGGTGTAGGGGTGGTGGTGTGGGGGTGGTGGTGTGGGGGTGGAGGTGTGAGGGTGGTGGTGGTGTGGAGGTGTGAGGGTGGTGGTGGTGTGGGGGTGGAGGTGTGAGGGTGGAGGTGTGAGGGTGGTGGTGTAGGGGTGGTGGTGTGGGGGTGGTGGTGTGGGGGTGGAGGTGTGAGGGTGGTGGTGGTGTGGGGGTGGAGGTGTGAGGGTGGTGGTGGTGTGGGGGTGGAGGTGTGGGGGTGGTGGTTTGGGGGTGGTGGTGTGTGGGTGGTGGTGTGGGGGTGGAGGTGTGAGGGTGGTGGTGTGGGGGTGGTGGTCTGGGGGTGGTGGTGTGGGAGTGGTGGTTTGGGGGCGGTGGTGTGTGGGTGGTGGTGTGGGGGTGGAGGTGTGAGGGTGGTGGTGTGGGGGTGGAGGTGTGAGGGTGGTGGTGTGGGGGTGGTGGTGTGGGGGTGGTGGTTTGGGGGTGGTGGTGTGGGGGTGGTGGTTTGGGGGCGGTGGTGTGTGGGTGGTGGTGTGGGGGTGGTGGTTTGGGGGCGGTGGTGTGTGGGTGGTGGTGTGGGGGTGGAGGTGTGAGGGTGGTGGTGTGGGGGTGGTGGTGTGGGGGTGGTGGTGTGGGGGTGGAGGTGTGAGGGTGGTGGTTTGGGGGCGGTGGTGTGGGGGTGGTGGTGTGGGGGTGGTGGTGTGGGGGTGGTGGTGTGGGGGTGGTGGTTTGGGGGCGGTGGTGTGGGGGTGGTGGTGTGGGGGTGGTGGTGTGGGGGTGGTGGTTTGGGGGTGGTGGTGTGGGGGTGGTGGTTTGGGGGCGGTGGTGTGGGGGTGGTGGTGTGGGGGTGGTGGTTTGGGGGCGGTGGTGTGTGGGTGGTGGTGTGGGGGTGGAGGTGTGAGGGTGGTGGTGTGGGGGTGGTGGTGTGGGGGTGGTGGTGTGTGGGTGGTGGTGTGGGGGTGGAGGTGTGAGGGTGGTGGTTTGGGGGCGGTGGTGTGGGGGTGGTGGTGTGGGGGTGGTGGTGTGGGGGTGGTGGTGTGTGGGTGGTGGTGTGGGGATGGTGGTGTGTGGGTGGTGGTGTGGGGGTGGTGGTGGGGGTGGTGGTGGTGTTGGGTAGTGGTGATGCGGGGTGGTGGTTTGGGGGTGGTGGTGGTGGTGTGAGGGTGGAGGTGTGGAGTGGTGGTGGTGTGGGGTAGTGGTGGTGGTGGTGTGTGGGTGGTTGTGGGGGTGCGGGGTAGTGGTGGGGGTGGTGGGGTAGTGGTGGCGCGGGGTGGTGGTTGATGGTGGTGGGGGTGGTGGTGTGGGGTAGTGGTGATGGTGGTGGTGGTTGGTGGTGGTGGTGTTGGGGGTGAGAGGGAGCAGCAGGAGGCGGAGTCGTGCCTCTACAAGAGTGACAGAGTCGCCACGACTCCGCCTGAGTCTTCACCGTCTCCAGCAAGCATGGAGCAGCCACCGCAGGTGAACTAACACACACTCACATTGACACTCACTTACACTCACTCACTCACACTCTTACACTCACTCACACTCACTCACACTCACTTACGCTCACTCACACTCACTTACACACACTCACTTTCACACTCACACACTCACTCACACACTCACTCACACACTCACTAACTTACACGCTTACTCACTTACACACTCACACACTCTCACTCACACACTCACTCACACACTTACACACTCACATTCACTCACACTCACTCACACACACTCACTTACACACACTCACTCACACTCATTTACACACACACTCTTACTCACTCACTCTCACTCCCACTCTCACTCACGCAGAATCGCACACACTAACTCACAAACACACACTCAAGCACACACTCGCACTCTCTCACTCGCACTCCCTCACTATCTCACTCACCCACAACGAAAACAACGACACAGAGCCCCCGTAAAGGCTTTAACAGAGAGTCTGCGTTAGCCACAGACAGTGTTCGTACTGAAGATGCAAACACGCGCTGATGATGATGATGACGACTACTACACGTGGGCCTCGTCTTTGAGACGGATCGGTCTGCACCAGAGGCCGAGTCTCCACAGGGCTCTCGTCTCTGGTGTAGACAAGTCAGTTTCAAAGTCAACGCCAGGTGTGATTGTCAGGGCTTTCGATTTGTTTGCATGTTCACCGCGGGTACTGTGCGCGGATGACACAGCGACTCGCAAAAGGTCGAATCTGTTTTGTGTTTGAACATCTTGACACCTCCTGGTTTATTGCCAGAAAGAGTAAAACCTATTCTTCTTTTTTCTCTCAAATATATTACGTTTCATCAACAAGGGACCACTTATTCAACTCGTAGATGAGAAGAAATGTGATGCATTTCACTTTGTAGCACTGTGAAAATAAACATGACCGTAAATTAAACAAAATAAATGGACATGAAGAGATACAAAATCTGTTTCATTTTCACTTTCATTGAGTCCTGTTGCTGGCTTGTCGGAAGGGGTGCAATGAGTCACCACAATTAAACACACACAGACACACACACAGACACACACACAGACACATAGACACAGACACACACAGACACACATAGACACAGACACACAGACACACACACAGATAGACACACACACACATAGACAGACACACACACAGACACACATAGACACAGACACACATACACACACACATAGACACAGACACACACAGACACACACACGCATAGACACAGACACACACACAGACACGCACAGACACACACACAGATACACACACACACATAGACAGACACACACACAGACACACATAGACACAGACACACATACACACACACACAGACACACAAACATCCCCTTGTAGCCTTAACAGACTGTAGGGGCAAGTGCTGTTAGCGAGCACCTATGAAGGCCAGAACGGCACGAGAAGGGGTGGGTGGCCAGCACCACAACCGACCGCCTTTGTCTCCCCAGTGGCGATGTTTACACACCGCACCAGGTACTCGTTTGAGGCTCAGTCGACCTAGGGGAGGCCCGGGACCGGTTCAGATAATCGTCCCTGGTGTTGGCTGAATCCGGGTCGCCGGGTTCATAGTGCAGCGCGCTAACCACGACACTACCGCTCCCTACATACTCACTTACACACACACTTTCACACACACGCACACAGTCTCTCACACACGCACACACACACCGTCTCTCACACACACGCACACAGTCTCACACACACACACCGTCTCTCACACACGCACACACACAAACACTCACTCCCTGCGTGAATAGTTCGCGGTTCAGTTTGCAAGTGCGAGGTTCGCGTTTTAAGTCGACGTTTACTAAAATAAAACACAACTAATATAAAACACAACTAATATAAAACACAACTAATATAAAACACAACTAATATAAAACACAACTAATATAAAACACAACTAATATAAAACACAACTAATATAAAACATATTGCATGGAAGCTGGTTCGTAAGTGCGGGCGTTCATAAGTCGGTTATTCGTAAGTGTGGGTGTTCGTAAGTGTGGGTGTTCATAAGTCGAGGATTGTCTGTACACACGTAAACATTTACAAATAATGAAACCGCTGCGATCATTCCCTCTAACCCCCTCTCCATCCACCCCTCTGTGACCCCCTCCCCCACAGACACTCATCGCGAACCCCGAAATCGGAAGGGTGTCTGGAGGTCGCATCGTGAAGATGTATTTCATTGGCGCCGTGCTCTCTGCACTGGCGCTGGTGCTGGTCTTTGCAGACAAGATGAGTTCAGCAGCAGCAGAGGACGTGGAAGAGGAGGACATGGAGGAGCAAGAGCTGCAGCAGCAGCATCATCATCATCAATACCACGATAATGATCATCATCAGCAGCAGCATCATCAGCAGCAGGAGCAGCAGCAGCTCGAGTCGGAAGCCGACCCGTGCTGCCAGGCTGAGCTGATGTCCAAGCTGACGAGTAGCTCCCACCAGGAGACTCGCAGCGAGCGGTGTCTGGCGGCGTGACGATGGTGGAGATTGAGGAGGAGATGGAGGAGACATCGAGAGGGAGACGGTGTCTGGCGGTGTGACGATGGTGGAGATGGAGGAGTTGGAGGGGGAGACATTGAGAGGGAGACGGTGTCTGGCGGCGTGACGATGGTGGAGATTGAGGAGGAGATGGAGGAGACATCGAGAGGGAGACGGTGTCTGGCGGTGTGACGATGGTGGAGATGGAGGAGTTGGAGGGGGAGACATCGAGAGGGAGACGGTGTCTGGCGGCGTGAAGATGGTGAAGGTGGAGGAGGAGGAGGAGACCACAATGCCAAGACACCACCACCAACCACCACCACGTGATGATGTTGAGCAGGAGTTGAAGGAGGAATGGGTGACCTCAAGACCAAGCAACGATGGACCACCACCACAACCACCACCACCACCACCACCCACCACCACCACAAATACCACCACGATGCTGATGATGAAGATTGGGAACGTTCAACACCAGGCACGGGCGCTTTGTGTGGGGGGGGTGGGGGGTGCAGAGAACGTGGGGAGCGGTGGCGCAAGTGGTCAACACACTGAGCCACGAACCCAGCGACCCGAGTTCGATTCCAGCTCACGGCCAACACCAGTGACGACGAATATCTGAACCGGTCTTGGGCCTCCACTAGGTCGACTCAGCCTCAAATGAGTACCTGGCGCGGTGAGACAAAGGCGGCTGGGCATAGTGTTGGCTACCCACCCGCTCGTGTGCCGTGCCGGCCTTCAGAGGTGCTACTCGTTACCAGTACTTGCCCCTACAGTCCGTTAATGCTGCACGGGGGACCTTTGTCTTTGGTGCAGCGAACACACCGACGGGATCATTGTGAGCTCTCGTGCCAGGCGGTTCTAGCAATGGTCACTGCTGGTGGGTCAGGCTTGACTGTAGGGTCAGGGTCAGGGTCAGTGACGGTTGGGCAGGGTTGACTGTAGGGTGAGGGTCATTGACGGTTGGGCAGGGTTTAGGGTGGTTCTCGTGGTAGGTGAGTTGGTGATGGTATAGGGGAAGGCGGGTAACTAGGAGTTGATTGGTTAAGGTTTAGGGTTAGTCCTAGGGGCTGGTCAGGGCGAGTACTAATGGCGAGTTTATAAGGCTGAGGATTAGTGGTGGGCGGGGTACTCAATCGCAGAAACGAAAAACATGTATACTGTTTATAAACACATGGGGTTTGATGAAACAAAGTTGTAACTTAACTTAGTGCTGGATTATCCTAGTCCAGGGGTCGGCAACCTGCGGCTCCGGAGCCGCATGCGGCTCTTTTGAACCTTGACCGCGGCTCCGGGGCGGATGCTAGCGAGGGGAGGAGGCGCACTGTGACACCTGCTCTGGCGTTGCCGCTGCTGACAGGTCGCCGCTCAGCTCCACACTGCCCGCCCGGTGACAGGCAATAACGTTGCCGTTGCTTTGTCACATGTTTGGAAGAAGTAAAAACCTTCCTGGGCAGCAAAGAGCTCACCTTTGCTGAGCTGGAACAGCCAGAGTGGCTGGAAAAATTACATTTTATGGTAGACATGACAGCACATCTAAACACGCTAAATACAACCCTTCAGGGGAAAGGAGGCACAGCCCTGCACATGCTGGAGGAGGTTTTGGCATTCGAGCGCAAGTTGACAGTGTTTGTCAAAGATTTACAGAGAGGTACACTTTCTCACTTTCCCTCTTTGAGAGAGTTCAAACAAAGTCATGATACGATAAATTTGGAATATTTCAAGTCTGCAATCACCACAATGCAAAGTTCGTTTGGGAAACGATTCTGTGAGTTCAGAGAGGAAAAAACGACATTATCCTTCCCTGTCACTCCCCTGGCGATCGATCCATCCCTATTGAATATGACTGCATTTGCAGGTGTAAGTCAACCTGATCTTGAGATGGAACTGGCTGATATAGCCGACAAAGATATATGGGTGTCCAAGTTCAAATGCTTGACCGCTACTCTTGAGGATGTTGCCCGTCAGAAGGCCATTCTGGCTCAGAATCATAAATGGAGTGATATTGAAAACCTTCCCAAACAGGACAAACTTGTATTCGAAACATGGAATGCCATCCCCAACACTCATATAAACATGAAAAAGTATGCATTTGGAGTCCTGTCGATCTTCGGCTCCACATATGTATGTGAGCAGGTCTTCTCCAACATGAACTATATTAAAAACAAACATCGATCACGCCTCACAGATGACAGCTTGCAAGCCTGTGTGAAAATGAAGGTGACGTCTTACAGCCCTGATGTGCAGACACTGTGCACTGAGGTTCAGGAGCAAAAATCCCATTAACCAGGTAATTTAGCTATTAATTTGCAAAAATATATTTTACATTGTTAAGTGAAAAAGTCCTTTTTTTATTCAGATTGACAGCTGACTGCACGATCCTGTATATAGCAATAAGGTAAGAAACAATATATGCAGTGTTATATTTGTTTTAATAGTTGCAATGGTTTTGCGGCTCCCAGTTTGTTTTTTCCTTCGGAAACGGGTCCAAGTGGCTCTTTATGTCTTAAAGGTTGCAGACCCCTGTCCTAGTCGCTACGACATGTGTAGTAGCTACACCTGTAGTAGTAGCTACTACACATGTAGTAGTAGCTACTAGAATAATCCAGCACTAAGTTAAGTTACAACTTTGTTTCATCAAACCCCATGTGTTTATAAACAGTATACATGTTTGTCGTTTCTGCGATTGAGAACCCAAAGGGGGGGGGGGGTGCAAGGCTTGCAGTAGCAGGGGAAGAGCCAGTGGCACTAGAAGCATGCAGCAGTATCCCCAATGCCTCTGCACTAGAAGCATGCAGCAGTATCCCCAATGCCTCTGCACTAGAAGCATGCAGCAGTATCCCCGATGCCTCTGCACTAGAAGCATGCAGCAGTATCCCCGATGCCTCTGCACTAGAAGCATGCAGCAGTATCCCCGATGCCTCTGCACTAGAAGCATGCAGCAGTATCCCCAATGCCTCTGCACTAGAAGCATGCAGCAGTATCCCCAATGCCTCTGCACTAGAAGCATGCAGCAGTATCCCCGATGCCTCTGCACGAGAAGCATGCAGCAGTATCCCCGATGCCTCTGCACTAGAAGCATGCAGCAGTAACCCCAATGCCTCTGCACTAGAAGCATGCAGCAGTATCCCCGATGCCTCTGCACTAGAAGCATGCAGCAGTAACCCCAATGCCTCTGCACTAGAAGCATGCAGCAGTATCCCCGATGCCTCTGCACTAGAAGCATGCAGCAGTATCCCCAATGCCTCTGCACTAGAAGCATGCAGCAGTAACCCCAATGCCTCTGCACTAGAAGCATGCAGCAGTATCCCCGATGCCTCTGCACTAGAAGCATGCAGCAGTATCCCCGATGCCTCTGCACTAGAAGCATGCAGCAGTAACCCCAATGCCTCTGCACTAGAATCATGCAGCAGTATCCCCGATGCCTCTGCACTAGAAGCATGCAGCAGTAACCCCAATGCCTCTGCACTAGAAGCATGCAGCAGTATCCCCGATGCCTCTGCACTAGAAGCATGCAGCAGTATCCCCGATGCCTCTGCACTAGAAGCATGCAGCAGTAACCCCAATGCCTCTGCACGAGAAGCATGCAGCAGTATCCCCGATGCCTCTGCACTAGAAGCATGCAGCAGTAACCCCAATGCCTCTGCACTAGAAGCATGCAGCAGTATCCCCGATGCCTCTGCACTAGAAGCATGCAGCAGTATCCCCGATGCCTCTGCACTAGAAGCATGCAGCAGTATCCCCGATGCCTCTGCACTAGAAGCATGCAGCAGTAACCCCAATGCCTCTGCACTAGAAGCATGCAGCAGTATCCCCGATGCCTCTGCACTAGAAGCATGCAGCAGTATCCCCAATGCCTCTGCACGAGAAGCATGCAGCAGTATCCCCGATGCCTCTGCACTAGAAGCATGCAGCAGTAACCCCAATGCCTCTGCACGAGAAGCATGCAGCAGTATCCCCGATGCCTCTGCACTAGAAGCATGCAGCAGTATCCCCAATGCATCTGCACTAGAAGCATGCAGCAGTATCCCCAATGCCTCTGCACTAGAAGCATGCAGCAGTATCCCCAATGCCTCTGCACTAGAAGCATGCAGCAGTATCCCCAATGCCTCTGCACTAGAAGCATGCAGCAGTATCCCCAATGCCTCTGCACTAGAAGCATGCAGCAGTATCCCCAATGCCTCTGCACGAGAAGCATGCAGCAGTATCCCCGATGCCTCTGCACTAGAAGCATGCAGCAGTATCCCCGATGCCTCTGCACTAGAAGTATGCAGCAGTATCCCCAATGCATCTGCACTAGAAGCATGCAGCAGTATCCCCAATGCCTCTGCACTAGAAGCATGCAGCAGTAACCCCAATGCCTCTGCACTAGAAGCATGCAGCAGTATCCCCGATGCCTCTGCACTAGAAGCATGCAGCAGTATCCCCGATGCCTCTGCACTAGAAGCATGCAGCAGTAACCCCAATGCCTCTGCACTAGAAGCATGCAGCAGTATCCCCGATGCCTCTGCACTAGAAGCATGCAGCAGTATCCCCAATGCCTCTGCACTAGAAGCATGCAGCAGTATCCCCGATGCCTCTGCACTAGAAGCATGCAGCAGTATCCCCGATGCCTCTGCACTAGAAGCATGCAGCAGTATCCCCGATGCCTCTGCACTAGAAGCATGCAGCAGTATCCCCGATGCCTCTGCACTAGAAGCATGCAGCAGTATCCCCAATGCATCTGCACTAGAAGCATGCAGCAGTATCCCCAATGCCTCTGCACTAGAAGCATGCAGCAGTAACCCCAATGCCTCTGCACTAGAAGCATGCAGCAGTATCCCCGATGCCTCTGCACTAGAAGCATGCAGCAGTATCCCCGATGCCTCTGCACTAGAAGCATGCAGCAGTAACCCCAATGCCTCTGCACTAGAAGCATGCAGCAGTATCCCCGATGCCTCTGCACTAGAAGCATGCAGCAGTATCCCCAATGCCTCTGCACTAGAAGCATGCAGCAGTATCCCCGATGCCTCTGCACTAGAAGCATGCAGCAGTATCCCCGATGCCTCTGCACTAGAAGCATGCAGCAGTATCCCCGATGCCTCTGCGTGCGTGGCGATCGCGACCCTGTGGGTGGCAGTCGCGTGTTCCTGCTCGCACTCTGACGTCATTCCCTTCGCTCAGGTCGCGTTGTGTCCAACTCGCATTTCGCGTCATAACCCATCAATAAAATGCCTTCCCGAAATACATTGGTGGCGTTTATATCTTCAGGGTGCTTCAAACAAGTATTCACGCTTCTGGGACTGTGCAAACATATCACGAGAGATGTGCCTCCGGGCTCTGGATGCCATCTGGAAGATCGAGGCACGTGTTGACAATGATGGTGAACAAGTGGAGACTCTTTACACTTTGCTTCTTTCGGTAAAGTCACGTGGGTATAAAATAAAATAAATCGCGACGTTTCGGGCGCGTGGCTGAGTGGGTGAGTGAGTGACTGTGTGGGTGAGTGTGTGGATGAGTACCCTAGGGAGCGCACACAGCGCGCTCCCGAGGGCACAGACTAAATGACGAGACGTATCCGCAGTAGCGACATCTGCCCGGCGGCTGGACGAGGTCCCGCGTGAGAAACACGCGGAGTGACAGCGACGGCAGTCGCGGTGACACGGGGCAGCAGCAGCAGCAGCTACTGCTGGGAAGTTATCACTGAAGGCCCGAACCACACAGAAGTGCCTGGGGCCGACAAAGAACCTGAATCCGGCCCTGCGTGCCGGCGCTAAATCGTGCAGTGATACGGGGGTTGACCTCCCTGGCGCCGTGACCCTCCCTCCCACGTCCGTCCGCTTTGCCCGGGGCGGGTTGAAGGGCGCTGGCGCGAGTGGTTGGCGCGGTGCGCTGTGGAAAACCGCTGAGCCGATATCTGAACTGAACCACTTTTTGGCCAGTGCGGTTAAAACCGATCGAAGATGTCCGCAGCCATTCGGCCAGGGCGGTGCTGCACGTACGGCGCGGCCTCTGTCCGTCTGCTGCAGCAGCGGTGGTGGTGGAGGCAATTCCAGCAGGATCCCCTACGTCTCTGCTTTACTGGCCTGGTCAAGGCCTATGATGCCATCGACAAGCCAGAGCTTTTGAATACCATTCAGCTCTCCAAGCTTCGTCGGGGGGTTAAACTCTGGTGGTCGTTGAAGGTGACGCGGCATGGGGCCGCGACGATGCTCGTGCTGGGATCCACCAGGCCGGCTCTCTCCCGAACAGTCGCATGGGCTGCCAACGCCCGCCCGCTGCAGTGCAGACGACACCAAGCCACTGCGCGAGGTCTCTTTGGGGCATGGGGGGACGTGGACGTGATTGTGCGAGTGGATATCCACGCTATTTTACCCAGGTAAGGCCCACTGGGCCATACGGCTCTTTGTCAGAAGCGACCTGGCCATCGCGAATCATCGTCAGACGAAGTGGATCATCACGTGGCAATGTCGAGCAGCCGCATTCTCTAAGCGCAACGTTCATTCTAAATGTGGAGGGAAAACCCAGAGAACCCTGAGGAACATCCACTCGGTCACGCGGAGAGACACCGCAACCTCCAAATACACAGCAGCAGCAGGCGTCAGGGTCGGGATCGATCCCACGACCTCCTGGAGACCAGGCGAGGGAGTTAACATCTCCTAGCCACCGTGGCGCCCCATGCAAGCGGACACTGGCATGTCCACGCAAGTGTTTGATGGGCCTCGGTGAGAATGAAGCAGCCCCTGACGTCACATTCCAGTCGCTCGGTGAATCCACCCGAGAATGGAAAACCCCGAGACGGACTTTGTGACCTCCTCAAATGATTGTTTATGTTCGCATTTATGATGACGCTCGTTTACCCCACGAGAGCCTCGCCGAGTCTCAACTCTTCCTCAGGAGGATCCTGCCAGCTGTTCACAGCACCAGGAGGATGCGATGCTGCTGCTGCTGTGCGTGCTCACGAGGTACAGGGGACCGTCAGCATCGCAGGTCCACGCGCTGCGATACGAACCCGGCGGCCCGAGTTCGATTCCCGCTCACGGCCAACGTCGGTGACGAATAACCGAACCGATTCTGGGCCTCCCCTCGGTCGACTCAGCCTCAAATGGTTATCTGGTGCGGTGTGTAAACATCGCCACAGGGGAAACAAAGGCGGTGGGGGCCGGGCATGGTGCTGGCCACCCACCCCCTCGTGTGCCATGCCGGCCTTCATAGGTGCTCGCGAACAGCACTTGCACCAAGTCTACAAAAAGAGGCGCACGGGGGCGATGCGTCTTTGTCTTTGCTCCCAATTAAGACATCTGCAGGTAATTTTTCAGCATCGGGGATGTTTATGGCCAACATCAGTGAGATTGTGTGGGGGGTGTTTTCCTTGGGCTACGGGAGAAACATCTGGAGAAGCCGGCAGAACCCCACACAGAAGAGGAGAGAGAACAAACACAACTCCAAAGAGGACGGCGCCCGGGTCGGGAACCGAACCCAGGCCCTTCTTGCTTCGGCACAGTGGTGGTGCCACCACCGCGCTCCCACTCTGCCGCCAGGATGTTGTTTCGTGTAAAATTTATTGATATCGGGTTGCGTCAAAAACAATCATCCACGTCACATTGGGGAGGGCATCGCTCGCTACCGCAATCCAGAATCCGTCCCTCAATCCGCGCCGGGTTTGTCGAACGAGGATCCACATCGTTACGTTGCCGAAGGCTTCATCGCTCGCAACCGTACTCCAGAATCCGTAACGGAGACCCGCACCAGAGTTTCGTCGCGAGAGCCACGTGATCACAAATAATCCGTGTCGATTTTTTTTAAACAGCCGACACACGCAGCGCGCCTGTTAATAAGACACGAAATGAAAAATGTAATCGCTTAATTGTATCAGCATGGTCACTGGGGGAAAACACCAACGGCTGACAATGGATCTTCACAAACACTGCCCAACATGGAAATCAAGACGAGTGACCCAGGCCGCACGCCTCCCGCGAGGGTCGCGATGCATGGCAAGGCGATGGTTGGGCTGCTATAAATGTCCACGCGATGAAAAGCCACATTCCTGGTTGAGCTGTCATTTGTGATGGCCAAGTCGCAGTGGGCTTTGCCTGCCAAATGAAATCTTTCAGGCGAACTAAAAAGTCGAAGTGATTTGCTGCTGCTGCTGCTCGAATGAGCAATGAGGCATCGGTGCCCATCTGCACTTGACAGCCCGGCAGGAGCAAGTGGGCGGGGGGGGGTCTATCCCACATGACCAACGCTCAGCTCATTACTAATACGCCCCCCCACCCACATCTCTGTTTAACGTTACCGTAACTTCATATTGTAGTTGAGCTGCGATCAGTCTGAACATGATCTCTGCCCGGGCCCGACTAAGTGCTCAAGAGGACTCATTCTATTTAAACACCGATTTGTGTTTGTGCACGAAATCCCTTCACATCATGCGTCACGACGCCGTTGTCTTCGGGGGGGCATTTCTATCCTTCTATCCCCTCCGCCGCTGTCAACTCGGACCGATGGCACCGCCGTCCCAGCGGTTTCGCTGCACGCGGCAAAATTGGTTGGACGTCTGTCAAAATCGCACCCAGATCGGACTGTTTCAATTGCATCTGTAATTATTTTTCATGAACCGATAATAAAACTGCGTTCGACAACCAGGTTCGCTTTTTAAAAAAGAATGTACTCGGGTACGACCCCCGAATTCCCGCACCGCGCCGACGAATTAATCGCCAACCCGTGCCGAAGCGATGGTGTCAGGCTTTTACGAAGGTTAATTATACGATCAAGGTCTGCGGAATACCTGCACGCACACACACGCGCGTGTACACAACAGCCCCGCTCTCACACGCACGCAACACACACACGCGCGTGTACACAACAGCCCCGCTCTCACACGCACGCAACACACACACGCGCGTGTACACAACAGCCCCGCTCTCACACGCACGCAACACACACACGCGCGTGTACACAACTGCCCCGCTCTCACACGCACGCACACGTACGCACACGCGCGTGTACACAACTGCGCACGCGTTATCACGCACACACACACTCGCGCGTGTACACAACAGCCCCGCTCTCACAAGCACGTGTACACTACAACCCCGCCCACACACGCACGCGGCCGCCCCAGCTGCAGAGCTCTTGATTCCAGCAGCTGGACGGCAAACGCGGCCACCATCGGACCATCGCGACGACGAGCGAGCGGCGTAAACTTCACGATGGGACAGGGGGACTTCGGCTGGCCTCCTGGACAGCCAGCAGGTAGCCCTGGTGGATGTGGGGGGCCGACCCTTCGCCATCTTCCAAAGCGCGGGGACGTGGGGTCGCGGGGTCACACGCGGACCGCAAGGTCACGCCAAGTCACGGCGGGTCACGCCAAGTCTCTGCGCCAGCGACGGTGCCGGCGGGGGAGGGGGGCTCGCTAGTCAAGTTCCTTGAAGCGGGCGGCCGTGGTCTTGAGCACGTGGGCCTTGTACGACTCGGACGACATGCCGTAGTTGCTGCCGCGGACGCCCAGACCCGAGCCCTGGGGCCGCTGGGTCACCTGACCGGACAAGCGGGGGAGGAAGGGGGTGGGGGGGGGCGTCAGCTCCGATTCCGACCGACCGCTCCGTCAAGACGCCGCTTGAAGCACGCAACAAAGACAAAGATCTTGACTTTAAACTTTCGTGACTGCAGGAATTCATATTCTTTGGTTCTTTCAGGAAAGTCATGGATAGAAAAAATATAATAAAATTAAAGTGAATAAAAATATAAATAATAAAAAGAAAATAATAATAAAAAACAATTCCTCAACCACATCAATTCCATACACCCAGCCATCAAATTCACCATGGAGGCAGAAAAAGGATGGCATGCTACCACTCTTGGATGTCTTCATCAAAAAGAGACCAGATGGCTCAATGAGCCACTCTGTCTACGGGAAAGCCACCCATACTGACACCTACCTAAAACCTGACTCCCACCACCATCCATCCCAGAAGAATGCCCTCATCAAAACGCTACACCATAGAGCTCAATGCATCTCCGACCATGAACACCTAACCAGTGAACTCAAATACGTACACCAAGCTCTCAAGGCGAATGGATATTCTGACTACGGATCTGCAAAGCCATCACCCCAACCGTGAGGAAGGAGCCATCTGAGGATCCAATCAAAACCATCACCTTACCTTACATAGCAAGGATAACCAAAAATATTGCCAAAATCTTTAACAAACACAAGATCCAGGTCCGATTTAACACAGTAGATAAAATTCGTGATCTGATCCCATCTGTGAAGGACAAAATTCCTGACATGCAATATCCCGGCGTCTACAAACTAAGCTCTATCATTGGGGAAACTAAGCGACATGTCTCGGACCGTGTTCGTGAGCATAAGGCAGATTTGAAACACGGTAAGACCAATACTTCTGCCGTGGCAGATCATTATTTGAATGCGGCTGGCTCACACGAAATTGATTTCTCTAAGACGATGGTACGTTGCAAGCCTACTGGCTATCAACAAAGATAAGCTCATGAAGCCATCCATATATGCAGACGTAGACACAATTTCAACCGTGAAGATGGGTACAAACTCAGAAATCACTGGAAGGACGTTATCAACCATTTCAAGTCATAACTGGCTGTAATGTTTCCATTTTAGACCTGGCAACCCTTTAATTGGTGGAAACCCACCACCAGCGCCGTCGTTGCCCACTACAACCATCACTCACATTAACATCAGCTGCCCGCCCATGCTGCTGACACTTGGGCTACGCCCATTTACAACCTCTATCAACAGTTTGCCTTTAGAGGCTGACCCCCCTTTTTCTGATGACGACCGCTTGTGTTGCGATCGAAACGTCGTGGTTTTTTTTAATTCACTTTATTTGTATTATAATTTTTCTATCTACATGACTTTACCGAAAGAACCAAAGAATATAAAGACAAAAGATCCCCCGTGTGGGCCCCCTCAGACTGTTGGAGCTGTTGGGGAGTAACACCTGTGAAGGCCGGCGTGGCGGACGAGGGGGTGGGTGGCCAACGCCACGCCCAGCCGCCTTTATCTCCCCAGTGGTGATGTTTACACACCGCATCAAATACTAATTTGAGGCCGAGTCGACCTAGTGGAGGCCCAGGACCGGATCAGACAAACGAAACCGGGGTAGGTGGTGGCCGTGAGCGTGAATTGAACGCGGGTCGCCGGGTTCGTAACGCCACCGCTCCCCACGCGCACGAGAACTGTGTCGGATATCCCCAGCCACCGATGTTTAGCCGTGGCTGGGAGTCGGACCGAGGTGCCGCGTTGGCGGGGCAGCGCGCGCGCGCGCGCGCGCGCTCGCCACCCCCCCGTCGGGTGAAGACACACCCCAGGAAATTCTGGCAAATCGCCCGATGAATGCCAGTCGACGTAACCGCCAGTCCACGTTAGCTCACGTGTGTTAACGTCGTGGGTTTTAACCTCCAACACACAACCGGTTAGTGCTCGAGTGGTAACTAATTGGCCACGTTTTGTTCACCGGACGAAGACGGTTGTCACCGAATTGCGCGGCGCTTTCAGATGCGCATCGGCAGCCATCTGGAAAGCTCTTTCTTCCGATATTAGGAAGCCACTGGAGCTCAACGTAGTGGCTCATCATCATCACGTGGACATTTATAGCAGCCAAATGCTCTAAATGCGCGATGTTGATTCGAAATTTGGACAGGAAAAAAAACGGAGGACCCGGAAAAAAATCCACGCGATCACAGGGAGAGACGAAGACTCCAAATATATATGTAGAACTTCTTTCGCACCATACGTAGCCAACCCGTGCTAATCAGAGGTGCGGGAAATTTATAGCGGCCAAATACTCTGTAAAAAAGAGTGACAGTCGGATGCACTTTGGTGACACCGGCCACAGCGAGGGGCGGGACACGCGACCCGTGGTAACGATAGTCGGCCGACAGGACTCGCCATCTCATTTTTCAAGCCGAGACTTCGGCCAAACAAAACCTCATAAACACGAGACGAGTGGCAATCGACAACAGGCGCGTACAAAACAAATGGTGGGGGGGAGGGGGGAACAGGATTCCCGTGAAGCGACGCTTGCCCCCAATGGAACGCTCGCTCGCGTTTCAGCACAACGCCGTGCCGGCAGGGTGCGCGTGAACGTGCACTCTCACGGCCACCACTCACAAGCCCTGACCCACCACCCACTAGCCCACCACCCACCACGCACTAGCCCTGACCCGCTAGCCCACCACCCACTAGCCCACCACCCACTAGCCCACCACTCACCACCCACTAGCCGACCACCCACCACCCACTAGCCCACCACCCACTAGTCCACCACCCCACCACCCACTAACCCACCACCCACTAGCCTACCACCCACTAACCCACCACCCACTAGCCCACCACCCACTAGCCCACCACCTACCCACCGTCAGTAGACCTCTGCCTGCCCCAATTCCATTTCTAGCCCCACACCTTCCCCCCTTCCGAGCTTGCCACCATCAGCGTCGTGCGTCCGATGTAACGATACAGAGGCACCACGCACCGGGGGGGGAGGGGGGGGGGGGGGGAGGGCCTCACCTCCACGGGGGTCGTGCGGCCCTGTCTCTTCTGGCCCAGACCCATGCCCTCCCGCCAGCCCATGGCCTGCAGCATCTTGGAGCCGATGTTGCTGCTTCCGATACCGTGCTTCGTCGGCTGCTCGTAGTCTCTGCCCGAGAAGAGAAAATAAATTGACGAAGATGCTCGCCGGAGGTAGCGAGATGTTAACTCCCTCCTCCCGCCTGGGAAAGAGTTGAGACTCGTGGAGGCTCTCGTGGCGTAAACGAGCGTCATCATAAATGCGAACATAAACAATCATTTGAGGAGGTCACAAAGTCCGTCTCGGGGTTTTCCATTCTTGGGTGGGTTCACCAAGCGACTGGAATGTGACGGCAGTGGCTGCTTCATCATTCACACCGAGGCCCATCGAACACTTGCGTCGACATGCCGGTGTCCGCTTGCATGGGGCACCACGGTGGCTAGGAGATGTTAACTCCCTCGCCTGGTCTACAAGTCGTGGGATCGATCCCGACCCTGGCACCTGCTGCTGCTGTGTATGTGGAGTTTGCGTGTCGTTCCCTCTGTCTCCCCGTGGTGGTGGCGAGGCTTTTTCTCCAGGTCCTCCGGTTATTTTCCCCTCCCGATTTAGAATCAACATCACGCATTTATAGTATGTGGCTGCTATGAATGTCCATGTGAAGATCCACTTGACTGAGCTCTAACTTGTGATAGGCAGGTCGCTGTATAGCTCACTGCACCTTAATTGGCAAAATAATGAAATCTTTTGTAGTTCATAAATAGTTTTATAACTCTCAGATAACCGGCATATTTGATTAAACGGCGCCCTCCATTGCACACGAATGCCGGATAAGAAAGCTTTTGCTGTAGAATAAACACACGAGGCAGGAGGGGCTCACATGGTCGGTGCCTGGAAGTATTTCCTCTTGGGCTCCGGGGGTGTGGGGGCCTTGAATTTCACCCTCCGCTCGGCCGCACGGTCCCTATACTTGGACTGCGGGCGAATCACACACACACACGAACGCACACACACACACACGCACACACACACGCACGGACGCACACACACCCACACACGCACGGACGCACACACACACCAACACACGCACGGACACGCACGTACACGCACACACCCACGCACGCACGCAAGCACACATGCACGCACGCACACACACACCCACCCACCCACGCACGCTCACGCACGCACAGACACGCACGCACACAAACACGCACAGCGAGGGGACGCTCACTTACGTGCGCACGGACGACACGGGGGGGGGGGTGGCCATGGTGGGACGGTGTCAACGCCTGACGGGATCTGGATCCAGGCACCTTCCCGTGTGGCGTTTGTGTTTGCCGTCGTCGTCCCCCCCGCGAGTGAGTGACCGTGTCCTCGTGCGCCGTGTCGGCCTCCGCAGGCGCTACCCGCTAACAGCACTTGCCCCAAGTCTGTTAAGGCTACACGGGAGATCTTTGTCTTCATGGGTGCGGGGAGCGGTAGTGGTAGATGTTAGCACGCCGCGCTACGAACCCAGTGACCCGAGTTCGATTGCCGCTCACGGCCACCAACCCCAGTGGCGATGATATTGAACCGGAACTGGGCCGGCCCTCGGTCGATTCAAATGGGTACCTGGTGCGGTGTTCTAAACGTTGCCATATTAATCTGAAGCATCAGACTGAGATAGGGACGATCCGAATATTAGTTTCAGTTTCAGCATTCAGATAAGAAAATGGGAATCAATGTCACTGATATGCCGTCGTGGGCAGAACGGAATGGAGTTCAATAGAACTCACAAACACCTTGAGAAAGACCCAAAGCAGAAGGTCCCTGGGTTTTATCTTCCACGAAGCTGCTCATGGTCCACCCTAAGCCGTACCCACCGCACAAACCATGGCAGCAGATGCGGATATCTGATGATGCACAAATGGTGCGACTGTGGTCATCAAGAACGGACATCGTGGTACAACGTGGAACGTCGCAATGGCCCGATGCACAAATACGGAGAGAGACATCGCGGCAATACGCCACACCGCTACTCCTGACGCGGCCACCTGGCTTGTCCGCTCGCATGTTGAACTTCTTTCGCATCGCACATGAGCCAAACGTGCCTAATCGGAGGTGCGGTTGGCGCAGCGTGTAAACATCGCAGTGAGCGAGTGGCGCCGTTCACGCAGGCCGGGAAACGACGCTCGGCCTCTACGGAAGAGAGGAGGTCGGGCAGCAGCCCGGGGTGAACGGCGCTGTGCGAGAGGCGACTGCGTGCGGGGGGTCGTGCGGAGGACGACGGTGACGACGTTGGACACTTGCCTCCTTGTCCTCCATCTCCCTCGACATGGTCCCTCCCCGCTGCTTCAGCATCTCCACGGTGATCTGCAACGGCACGCGGGTGGGGTGAGCGCGGCAACCCCGGAGACCTCACCGCTCTTGCCACTCACCGCCGTCGATACGCTCGCCGCACTCACACCACCATCACCACGCTCACACCAGCATCGCCACACTCACCACCATCACCACACTCACCAGCATCGCCACACTCACCAGCATCACCACGCTCACCACCATTGCCACGCTCACACCAGCATCACCACGCTCACCAGCATCGCCACACTCACCAGCATCACCACCCTCACACTGCCATCGCCACACTCACCACCATCATTGCCACACTCACCACCATCGCCACGCTCACCAGCAGCCACATTCACCACCATCATCGCCACACTCACCACCATTGCCACACTCACCACCATCGCCACACTCACCACGCTCGCCACTTGCACCCACACTCACACCGTTACCGTGACACGCGTACATCACCGTAACACGTGCACATCACCGTAACACGCGCACATCATCTTAACACGCGTGTGCGCATCACTGTAAGGCGCCACGTCATCTTAACGCGCGTGTGAGACAAGGCGGCACGCGTGCGTCCCCGCAGTCACGTGGTGGCAGGGGACACTTGCCTCCCTCTCCCTCCTCTCCAGCTCCTCCAGCTCCTTGGTGGACAGCTTGGCTCTCCTGTGGATCTCCAAGTTTTGCTGAAACGACACGGGGGGAGTGGGGAGGGGAGGTCAGCGACCGCGGTCACGACGGAGCGCGTCCACGCCACCGCGTGGGTTCCGTCGCTAGACACGGGTCGTGTGCATGCCGCCTAGGGCCGGGCGTGGTACTGGCAACCCTCCCCTCGTGTGCCGTGCCGGCCTCCATAGGTGCTGCTCGCTAACAGGACTTGCCCCAACAGTCTGTTAAGGCTATACGGGGGATCTTTGTCTTTGCATCGTATGTTGACCTTCTTTGAGCACAGTAAGTAGCCAACCGTGCTCATCGGAGGTGCGGGGGGGGCAACAAACTAAACAGCGGCCTCGAGGGGACGACCAGAGCAACACAGACCAGTGCACGCAATGACAAGGCCCCAGTGTGCAGCCCTCAAAGAGATTTCCGGAGCGAGCGCTGTGAGCCCAGCAGCTATTAAAGCCCGAATGGCACCCGAGGGGGCGGTGTGGCCGCCTTTGTCTCCCCGGTGCCGATGTTTACACACCGCTCCAGGTACTCATTTGTGAGGCTGAGTCGACCTAGGGGAGGCCCAGGAGCGGTTCAGATATTCGTCACCAGTGTTGGCCGTGAGCGGGAATCGAACTCGGGTCGCCAGGTTCGTAGTGCTAGGCCACCGCTTCACAGACACACGCACGCACATCCGCACACACACAGACGGAGGCACGGTGAGACACACGCAGTGACGCGTGCGTGCGCCCACCTTGTGCAGGTCGGACAGCTGCTGGTGGCGGATGAGCGCCTCCTTGGTGGGGAACTGGCGCCGGCACAGCAGGCACGCCAGCTTCTGCCAATCGGTGAGCTTCTCGTCGCGGCGCGGCGCCTGCGCGTCCACGACGGCGGCGGCGGCGGCCGGCGTGGGCTCCTCCTCGCTGTCGCTGTCCCCGCCGTACGACACGAGACCCACGGGGGGAGCCGGGGGACTGGCCTTGCGCTGTGCATCGTCGGAGGCGGAGGGCGGGGGTCGCAGGTGAAAGGGAAGAGGGGAAGGTTGGCAAGTAGGAATAATAACGGAACGCCCCGGTAGCGAGATGTTAACTAACTCGCCAGGTATACAGGAGGGTGTGGTGCTGTGTGTGGTGCTGTGCGTGGTGCTGTGCGTGGTGCTGTGCGTGGTGCTGTGCGTGGTGCTGTGCGTGGTGCTGTGCGTGGTGCTGTGCGTGGTGCTGTGCGTGGTGCTGTGCGTGGTGCTGTGCGTGGTGCTCTGTGTGGTGCTCTGTGTGGTGCTCTGCTATCTGTCCGGTCGCCCCTCACTCCCCAAGGTGTGGGTCACCACCTTCTCCAGCCTCCGGGAGTCGCTCCTCTTCAGCTCCAGCGAGCGCTCCGCGCGCTCCTGCCCCAGCGGCGTCCTGGGCTTTTGCATGTTCTGTGCCCGTGGACGGGACGACGTGCGGACGGACGACGTGCGGACACGCGGACGGACACGCGGACGGACACGCAGACAGACAGACGGACACACGCGGACAGACGAGCAAAGGGAAAGATGTGCGGACACCCGGATGGACGCGCAGACAGACCACGTGGACACACGGACAGACGCGGGGACAGACAGGCGAGGCAGTTAACATCTCTGCCGGGTCCATAGCACAGCGCGCGTGTGAAACTGCTGACTGGCACCGGGCCGATGGCGCCGCGCCGCGTCTGCTCACCAGTTTCTCGAGCAGCGAGAAGCCGGCGTCTGCAGCGGCCGCCTCCCTCTTGCGGGCGCCGTCACCGCCGCCACCGCCGCCACCGCCGCCGCGTCCTCCCAGTGGTTGGCTCGGGGGCGAGGAATGGCCGGGACCGGCGGGAGGGGGAGGGTGGCACGGCAGCGGCAGGTCCCTGGGCGGCTGCTGCTTGTTGCGGTTGAGCGTCTTCGCCCAGCGCTCCATGTCCTTGGCGATCTGAGTCGGCGGGAAAGGTGGGTGGGTAGCGGGTGGGTGGGCGAGCGGACAGGGGGGGAGTGGGCGGGTGGAGGAGTGGGTGAGCGGGTGGGTGAGCGAGCGGACAGGTGAAAGAGCGGGGCAGCGGGCAGGCGAGGAAGCGGGCGAGTGGGTGGGTGGGTGAGCGACCGGGCGAGTCAGCGAGTGGGTGGAGAAGCAGGCAAGTGAGCGAGTGGGTGAGTGAGTGGGCAAGTGAGTGGGCGGGTGGGTGAGTAGGTGGGTGGGTGAGCGAGCGAGTGGTCAGGCAGGTGGGGAAGCAAGTCGGTGAGGCGGTGGATGGGCGAACGGGCAAGGGAACCCGCAGGATAGAATAGTTATTGAAGAGAAAATGGCAAATCAAAACAAGTCAAATGGTGTATATATCTCTTTGCTGTTATTTATTTACCCAGGACAGCTTGACCAAGTTTCAAGACTCTTTGTCATGAGAACCCCGTACCCCATGCCCTCGATATCACCCTCACCATCCCCCTCTCTCTCACCTTCCCGCTCACCTGCTGAGCAAGCCTCGTCTTAGGCTTCATCATCTTCCTCTCCCTCTCTGCGCCGGCGTCTCTGCCCGTGGGCGGCGTCGGTGCGGGCGGTGGCGGCGGTGGCATCATCTTGCTCTCATCGGACGCCCGACTCACCGCCGTTGACTCCTCGCCACCGCCGGCACCGCCGGCACCACCGTCGCCCTCCTGCGACCCCCCGGGGGGATTGCTGTCGTCCGCGGTCGGTGCCGGGAGGTACTGCTTGGTCTCGGGGTCCCAGTACATGTACTGCTGCTTCTCGGCATTGTAGAAGTACTGCGGAGGAGATGAAGGGAGAGAAAGGGTGGAGGGGGTAAGCGTTTAAAGAGAAAGTGCGCAGTTTCATCCCATGCGTTTGGTTCTTCAATCGTCCGCGATGGCGGGATGTTAACCACCTCGCCTGGTGTACAAGGAGGTCGTGGGTTCGGCCCCAACCCTGACGCCTGTTGTATATTTGGAGTTTGTATGTCCTCGCAGTGGTTGCGTGGATTTTTCTCCGGATCCTCCAGTTTTTCCCTTCACATTGAGAATCAACATCACGCGTTCAGAGTGTTTGGCTGCCATAAACTTCCGCGTGATGATAAGCTACTTCGGTGAGCTATCATTTGTGGCCAAGCGTCGCTCGCAACCGTAATCCAGAATCCGTAACGGAGACCCGCACCAGAGTTTCGCCACGTGATCACAAATATTCTGTGTCGATTTATTATTAAACAGCCGACACACGCAGCACGCCTGTTAATAAGACACCAAATTAAAAATGTAATCGCATAATTGTATCAGCATGGTCACTGGGGGACAACACCAACGGTTGACAATGGATCTTCACAAACACTGCCCAACATGGAAATCAAGACAAGTGACCCAGGCCGCACGCCTCCCGCGAGGGTCGCGATGCACGGCAAGGCGATTGTTCGGCTGCTATAAATGTCCACGCGATGATGATCAGCCACTGCTCGTTGAGCTCTCATTGGTGATGGACAGGTTCGCTTCTGAAAAGTGGGCCTTACCTGGTAAAATAAAAAAGTTTTAAGCTTCGTTCAAGATCACAAAATCCTTTTGACAGACTGCAGGGGCAAGTGCTGCCATGGCCTTAATGAGAACCAGGCGACCCGAGTTCGCTTTCCACTCACGGACAATAACAGTGGAAAGTATCATGATCCCGCCTACGGCCTTCTGCGAGGTGGGTGGCTGAGCCTTAAATCAGCACCTGCTGCAGCGTGTAAACATCAGGATCGGGGATACAAAGGCGGCCGGGCACAATGTTGCCCACTCACCCCGTCATGTGCCGTGCCGGCCTTCAAAGGCACTTGCCCCAACAGTCTGTTACAGGCTATACCGGTGATCTTTGTCTTTGTGTGTATATTGGGGAGTGGTCGTGTATCGGGCTAGCGTACTGCACATCCGGTGAGCACGGCTGGCTACGCACGGTGCGAAACAAGTTCCACGAACGTACACCCCCAGTGACACCCCGGTGCCACTTGTGACGCCATGACGGAACGAGCCCCACCGGGTATCACAAACGACAGCTCAACGGAAGTGGCTTAGCATCATCATCATCAGGCGACAGCCAGAATTGTGTAGAAATCCTCCTCCTTGTTTCGGTGTTAAGTAGGGGGGGGGGTAAATGTGAATGCCGTCGTGGTGCTCACCTGTGACTTTGGGTCGTAGTAGAGGCCGGACTGCGGGTCGTAGTAGTAGCCCGACGTCTTGTCGTAAAGGAAGGACGATGCGTCGGGCATCGCTGTGGGCAGAGGAGGGAGGAGAGGGCGGTGGGGGACGCGTGAGCGCTGCGCTCGCGAGTTCGGGTTTCCAGGTCTCATTGCATTCCGCGTGCATGATTTCCCTGCTCTCACTAAACTACTCAACTATTCTTATTTTGCCGGGTAAGGACCCCGACTGAGCTGTTGCGGAGCTCCACTTCAGAAGCTGCCTGCTGACTGCCAACGACAGCTCAACGAGGCGGCTCATAGCCATCCAACAAAGACGGTCGCCGCATCGCGCGTATTCAGGAGCGCTTCTGCCGCCGTCTGGAGCGCTCTTGCGCCTGATATTAGAAAGCCGCTGCTGCTAAACACTTTTAAATCACCTAGCTTGAAAATGTATTTCTTTAGAACTGATTTTTGTGTGTTTAGTTTGTTGTCCTTCCCCCACAGCTCCGATGAGCACGGTTGGCTACGTACGATAGTGCAAAAAAATGAAAAAAATAACAATAGGTTTTACCCTTTCTGGCAATAAAACTGGACGTGTTAAGATGTTCAAACACCAAATAGAAACCTTTTGCAAGGAATCTTGTCTGCATTAACCACACAGGGTACTTGTGGTGAAGATGCAAACATGCTCTGATAGTAATGTATGCATTGTCCTTCAAACGGCTTGGTCTACACCAGAGGCCTCGTCTCCAGTGCCAGACATTGGTGAGACTAGGCCCTAAAGACCAATCAGTTTCAAGGACAATGCAAACATTATCAGAGCATGTTTTTGTTTGCATCTTCACCACAAGTACGTGTGGTTAATGCAGACAAGATTCCTTGTAAAAGGTTTCTATTTGGTGCTTGAACATCTTAACATGTCCCGTTTTATTGCCAGAAAGGGTAAAACCTATTCTTATATTTTCATGCTTTGATACTGCCAAAAAGGTCCCATTTTGGTGCGAGAGAAGTTCAACATACATACAAATACTCTAAATGCACGTCGATTCAAAATATAGAGGGGAAACTGGGAGGACCCAGAGAAAAATCCACGCGGCCACCACGGGCAGAACAAGCAAACTCCAAACATACAGCAGGCGTCAGGGTCGGGAAGGAAACCACAACCTCCTCCATACCAGGCACCGTGGTGCCCCAAGCTTTACCAAGTCTCACGAATCTTATTGTCTAGGAGGGTCCAGTTAACCACGTTTTAAGGTAAATAATACAAATAGGTGTAAAGAGCAAGTACTCACAAAAGGCATCGTCACCATCCTGTGTCACTGATGCGTCGGCACTTTGAGGCTCAGCCGGCATCGCCTGAGCACAGCGTACACAGAGACACGTGAACAACACGCATGGACGCAGAGACACACACACAGACAAAGATCCCCCGTATCGCCTTCAACAGACTGCTGGGGCGAGTGCTGTTAGAGAACACCTATGAAGGCCGGTACGGCGCATGAGAGGGTGGGTGGCCAGCACCACGCCCGCCTTTGTCTCCCCAGTGGCGATGCTCACACACTGCACCAGGTACTCATCCGAGTCTGAATCGACCTAGGGGAAGCCCAGCAACGATCCGGATAATTGTCACTGCTGTTGACCGTGAGCGGAAATGAAACCCAGATCACGAGGTTCATAGCGCAACAAAAGGCGGTGCCATCCACGGCCCAAGCTCTGCAGTTCTCAACATCTTCAGATGTTTTCAGCCAATGAATGAGTTGTGTCGACTATTCACGTCCGAGGAAACCGGAGCACTCTCGCGGTACCACACAGAAAGGCCAGGCGATACGAGTGCACGCTTGCTGTACTGCCTTCTCCTGGCGAAAAAGGGTATGGCACACCCCCATCAACGCCCGCGGGAAGGGGGAGTTATGCAACATCTCTGCGATCCACGAACCCCCACTGCCTCCAGGTGGGAGCCCCCAGAGAATTCCAGTAGTGCAAGATCGTTTTAAATATTGAAAGCCATTTCGAAATGTGCGTGCATATGTAATGAATCTCAGACAACTTCTTGTCTTCGTTATGTATTAAGGTGCGTCGCACAGATAACGTGGTTGCGTATCCTACAGACACTTGGGCTAGGATTAACATATAATTACTTGGGCTAGGATTAACATACAATTATATGGGCTAGGATTAACATACAATTACTTGGGCTAGGATAACAAAAGATACTTGGGCTAGGATAACAAAATATACTTGGGCTAGGACAGCACCCATGTAACGACGACAGAGACAGCGACGGCCCGAAGACAACGACGGCGTGGAGACGTTCAGCTTTTTGTCAACTGCACCTGTGTAGCAAAGCCGTCGCAGCTGCTGCAATAGCAGCAGCATCACTGTCATCAATACCGGCCACCTTCGCTCTCAATCGCAAGAATGTGGCTCGTAACCGGAAGACACCGACACACGGAGTTCAGCCCACACACTCACGCAGATGCAGACGCTTGGCCAAGCGAGTGATGGGTGGACCTTGGGCGAGAAACGACGACACCACCCACCACCCCCCCACTCCCCCTCACCTCTGCGTCTTGCTGCTGGGAGGCCTCACCCAGCGCCGGCTGGGCAGCGGGGACCTCCACTTCTGCCTTCTCTGCTCGAAGGGCATTCGCGGGGGGAAAGACAGAAAAAATGACGTCGTTAGCTAAACGACGTACAAGGGGGAGACGTAAATAGCGTCGTGCGAAACGCTCCCCCCCCCATCCCCCCCCCCCATCTCGACTAACTAACATCAGCCGCTTACTCGTCGTGGCCAGTCCTGCCGCTGCTATCGCCGCTGCTGCCACTGCGGCGGTGGTGGTGGTGGCGGCAGCGGCGGAAGGAGCGGCAGCAGCAGCAGCAGCCCCAATGGCCGAGTTGAGCGCCTCTGCCTGCTGGTAGTACTGGCTGTAGTCCTGGCAACGGCACAAGGCAGGTCAGGTCAGACGTGGGAGCATTCTCCTGGCAGTGACCCCCCACGCGAGCCCCCTTCCAAGGGATCTCTCCTGGCAACGCACGCCGCCCCCCCCCGCCCAACTCAAACGAGCCCCCTCCCTGTCCCCAAGTTTCAATACAAATGTTGGGGGGATATGCTGAGGCCACCCCCTTGCCAATCACCGTGCGACAAACCCTCAGTGACCTCTACGATGCTTCAGCACGCTTTGGTTATTGGGGCCGCTATCAATCTTACAGCAAACTACAAAAATTTCTATTTTACCAGGTAAGGCCCCACTGAGCAATTAGCTTTCTTTTTTCAGAGGCGACACTGGCGGTCACAAATGATAGCAGCTCAACGAAGTGGCTTGTCATCACGTGGAAATTCATAGCAGCAAAATACTCTACATACTTAATATAACAACAATGTAACGAAACACCCTTCACAGGCAACCATACGGCAGCAGCAGAAAGCAACACCGCAGATGCCTCGGTTCCTTCTGCCAATGCAAGGCCCTTGCAGCGACAGAATCCATCGACCGAGCTAAGATTCAAAAACACAAGCGTTGTTTAACGCGTCGGCGTTCGCGACCAGTATTATCCATAATAAAGGTTGCTCGGGGTTAGGTCGCATGAATATGAATGTGTCATCGCTTACCCCGTCACCACCCGACACAGCCAATCAGTAAGGTTTGTCACGTAAACAAAACCTGCCAATTAGTTACTAGTTTGGCACTAACCGGTTGTGCGTTGGAGAGTAAACCAAATACATTATTTATAATCGGAGTACCATGACATGTCGCCGGTGATTACAACCAGCATCATCAGGAGGAGATAGCCATCATTGTGAAGAAGTCCTCCTGTTTCCGTTTTAAATACCGAGCAGTTTCAAACTGCACCTCCAATGAGCAGGGCTGGCTACGCACGGTGCGAAACAAGTTCAAAGTATGTACGTACGTACATCTCCCGGTGCCCCATCAGTGCCACTTGTAACGCCGTGAAGGAACGAGCCCCACGGGGTATCACAAACGACAGTCAACGGAAGTGGCTTATCATGATCATCATCGCGTGGAAAATGTATATCCTTACCTGCACGTAGACCTCCCCCCCACCCTGCTGTCCGTTCTGCTGGTAGTAACTGGACCAGGCGTTCCACTCCTCGGAGCCTTGGCTGGGCTGGGCGGGGCAGAAGTGGGGGGGGGCAGAGGCACGGTTGGAGCCAAAGGGGAGGGGGGCTTTAACCGCGTTGCGTTTCACCGGACGCCCCGACCCGGCCCGTCCGTAGACTCCGAGAGCTGCCGCAGCCGGCTTGTCAAGTGGTGCCGGTGGAAGCCTCGCGAGATGAACACCGGCTTTCACAAATGGAGTGGGAATTGATGGGTCTCGGCCAGGTAAGTATTCATTGAACGCTTTTTGCACCTGACTTTTACATGGTTAAGACCACCAGATACACAATAAAATAATAATTAAATAAATGCACACATAGGTAAGTATACTACTAGTAGTTTTAATTTTAGCAGGTAAGGCCCAACTGATCTAAGTCGATATTTTATTGGAAGCGACCTGCCTATCACAATAGCTCAACGAAGTAGCTGATCACCATCACGTGGAAATTCATAATAGCCAAATACTCTATCAACGCACATCGATTCTAAATGTGAAGGGAAAAACCGGAGGACCCAGAGAAAAAACCGGAGGACTACAGGAAGAACATACAAGCCGAACCCACAACCTCCTGTATACCAGGCGAGGTAGTTAACATCTCGCCACTGTGGCGCCCCATGCCTAGACCAAAAGAACACACACACACATCATCTTGAATTGGGTTCCTGCACTTAATTGATTCGAATAAATTCCAGCTCCGATCATTGAACACATCGCTTGCATGGACCGTCACGTAACGAACAACATCACGGCAGAGTTTTTTTTATGATTTGGCAAAGGAAACGCCGCCCTCCATATTGCGAAAAACCTGGCGGGACCCCCTCCTGAAACAGTGTTGAGACTCGACGAATCTCACAAAGGTCAGACGTCGAGAGAGGGGCGCAGTACCTGTGACGAGGACCACCTGGCAGCAGCTATGGCAGCGCTGCCCTTGGTCGCGGCCGTCGCTCTGTTGAAGTCAAACGGCTCCTGACTGCAAGTGGCACGAAGACAAAGATCCCCCATATAACGTTAACAGACTGTTGGAGCAAGTGCTGTTCGCGAGTAGCACCTATGAAGGCCGGCATGGCACACGAGGGGGGTGGGTAGGCCAGCACCACACACACACTCATCAAAGATAAAGATCCCCCCCCTATAACCTTAACAGACTTTTAGGGAAGTGCTGTTATCGAGTAGCACCTATGAAAGTCGGCACAGCACTTGAAGGGGGTGGGTGGCCAGCACCACGCACAACCGCCTTTGTCTCCCAAGTGGCGATGTTTACACACCGCACCAGGTACTCATTTGAGGCTGAGTCGACTTAGGGGAGGCCCAGAACCATTTCAAACACTCATGACCAAACACTCGCGCGCAGACATCAGGAAGTGTTCGAGCCACTGAAGCGAATGAAGGGGGTAAACCCTCCCCAGGCAATGTTTCGGTTGCGCCTCTCGCTCCGTCTGCACAAGTGGCACGTTCTACGCGAGCACTCGGCGGCAGTCGAGAGAGAGTTCACGGCAACGGAAGCCGATGAAGAGAGTCTCGTCGTCGCCATAATCACCGTCATCATTATCCGTCCATCCCCGAGCACGACACTGACATCAGTGCAGACTGTTGGGGCAAAGTGCAGTTCACGAATGACTACGAAGGGGGCGACAGGGCGCAAGAGTTGGCGGCGTGGCCAGCACCACGGCCGGCCACCATCGTCTCCCCAGTGTCGATGATTTCCACGCCGCACAGGGTGGTCCTTTAAGGGGAGACATTCATCGGGGATGTTGGCTGCGAGCAGCAGAATGGAACTCAGATTCCTAGGGCCATGGCGAGGAGCACTAATGCTCCTCACACACCAGTCAATGGCTCTCTGTGCGAGTCTATATGGCACTTTCTCTAAATCTAAAGCTTTAAGTGTGAGTCTATGAGTCTCTCTACAAATCTATGGGTCTCTGTGCGTCTGTGGGTTTCTGCGAGTCTTTGAGTCTCTGTGTTAGTATATGGCTATCTGTAAATGTATATTACGGGTCTGTCTATCAATCAAAAAGGTCTGTGTAGGTCTGTGGGTCTCCCTGTATCAATGGGTCTCTGTGCAATTCCGTGAATCTCTTGTGAGAGTCTGCAGTCCACTGTACGAGTCTGTGGGTCTCTAAACCTGATCTAAAATACTAAACTATTTTTATTTTACGAGGTAAGGTCCACTGAACTACATGGCTCTTTTTCAGAAGCAACCTGGCCACAAATAAGAGCTGAACAAAATGGCTCATCACGTGGAAATTTATAGCAGCCAAACACTAAGCGCATGATGTTGATTTCTAAAGTGGAGGGAAAAAACGGAGGACCCGGAGAAAAATCCACACAACCACCAGGGGAACATGCAAACTCCAAATATACAACAGGCATCGTCAGGGTCGGGATCGAACCCACGACCTCCTTGTATACCAGGCGAGGTAGTCAACATCTCCTAGCCACCGTGAAGATGATGAGAGAAACACGCAAACTCCAAATATACAGCAGTCGTCAGTGTCGGCGAGGTAGTCAACATCTCCGAGCCACCGTGATGATGATGATGAGAGTAAGAGAACTGGCAAACTCTAAATATACAGCAGGTGTCATCAGGGTCAGGACTGAACGCACGACCTCCTGTGTACCAGGCGAGGTAGTCAACATCTCCTAGCCACCGTGATGATGATGAGAGAAACACGCAAACTCCAAATATACAGCAGGTGTCAACAGGGTCAGGACTGAACGCACGACCTCCTGTAAACCAGGCGAGGTAGTCAACTCTCAGGGACATGATCTAACCCACGACCTCCTGTATACCAGGCGAGGTAGTAAACATGCCCCACTCGCCCACGAGGCACCGCCAGCGTCACCCACCTATTGGTGGCCTTGGCAAAGTCGGCGTGGATCCTCTTGCCGTGCACCAAGATGGGGCACTCCTGACCCTCGATGGTCTGGAACAGCTGGATCGCCTCCTGAGGGCCACAGTCGGCGAGTGAAAAGTATTTCTCTGATTCATTTCAAATATTTTTCGCGTAGGGAAAAATCTCTTGAGATGGCGCAACACACCACCCCCCCCCCCCCCGTGTTGCTGGCAAGTGAACACCACCCACACTTTTACAAAAAGAGACAAAGATTCCCCCATACAGCCTGTTGGGGCAAGTGCTGTTAGCGAGCACCTATAAAGGCTGGCACGGCACAAGGAGTGGGTGGTCAGCACCACGCCCGGCCGTCTTTGTCTTCCCAGTGGCAATGTTTTTACACAACGGACCGGGTACTCGGTCGACCGAGGTGATTCCCAGGACCGATTCAGATAAATGTCACTGCTGGTGGTCGTGTCCGAGGATCGAACACACACACACACACAAAGCTTCACACACGGACACACACAGCCACACACACGTTTGTCGTCCTACCCCCGCACCTCCCATCAGCACGGTTGGCGACGTAATGTGCGAAAGACGTTCTACACACACACACAGATGTACACACAATGACCAACCACACACACACAGACGAGCGCGTGGGGCTCTCGCACCAGCGTGGAAGGCATCTCGAGGAAGGCGAAGCCGCGGTTGAGGCGAGTGCCCTTCTGCTTGATGAGGCGCAGGTTGTCTCCCGACAGGATGACGAGTGGCGCCAGGGCCTCCACGATCTCCTCCAGCGTCGCCGTGGCGCTCAAGTTGTGCAGGATCAGGGCTGCGGCGCGCAGGGACCAGACAGAGACACCCCAGTGGAGCCTTCAACAGACTGTGGGGGCAAGCGCTGTTAACGAGTGGCACCTGTGAAGGTCAAGAGCACGCCAAGGCAAACTAAAAACAAATGTTTATTTTACCAGGTGAGACCCACTGAGCTGGATAGTGCTTTTTCAGTCGCAACCTGGCCACAAATGATATCTCAACAGAGTGGTTTATCGCGTGGAAATTTATAGCAGCCAAATACTCCAAACGCGTTACATTGAAAAATCCACGCGACCACGGGGAGAGAGACACGCAAACTCCAAACACACAGGCGTCAGTCGGGAATCGAACCAGCGTCCTCCTGTCTAGCAGGCGAGGTAGTTAACATCTCCTAGCCACCGTGGTGCCCGGGGGGGGGGGCAGCAGCACCATGCCTGGACACCTTTTGTCTCCCCAGTGCTAACGATTACAGTCCAGATAATAATTTTAGGCCGAGTTGACCTAGGGGAGGCTCAGGACCGGTTCAGATAACCGTCACCGGTGTTGGTAGCCGCAAGCGGCAATCGAACTGGGGGTCGTCGGGGTTCGTAGGGCAGCGCGCTAACCGCTGCGCCACCGCTCCCCGACGACCTTTGTACTGAACGTCACAAACGCGCACGCACACAACAATCGCGGCGACTGAGGACACGTACTTTTGTTGGCGTTCTCCAAGTCGGGTTCGTTAGCCGGCTGGGGTGGGTGAGATTTTTCTGCAAAGCAAAAACAAAAAACACAAAGATCCCCTGTGTAGCATTGACAGATTGTTGGGGCAAATGCTGTTAGTGAGTAGCACCTATGAAGGCCGGCAAAGCACACCTATGAGGAGGTGGTGTGGCCAACACCACGCCTTTGTCTCCCCAGTGCTGATGATATACAATGCACGAAGTCCTATGTATGTATTTTGAACTTCTTACTCAACCAAATTGAGTTTTCAAGCTAGACGATTTAAAAGTGCATAGCTCCCAGTGGCTTCCTCATATCGGCAGAGCGTGTTCCAGACGGCCGCAGAAGCGCATCTGGAAGCGCGCGACGCGGTGTCCTTCTTTGTTCGACGGCCGGCCAAAAGCCACTGCCGCTGTTGCTGCTGCTGCGAGGATGATGTGAGTTCCCGTGGTGATGGTGGTTTATGCCCCTTGGAACAGCCCAGGGCCACTACTCCTGCTCAGCCGAGCACGCTTGCCGGCGGCGGTAGTGGGAACGCAGCAGCGAGTGTGGAGAGAGCGGGGGCCTGACGAGCGCTGGAGGGGGGTGAAGTCAGGTGGGGGGTATGGGGGAGGCTCGTGAAGGACGCTGCTACTGGGCAGTTGGAGGCAGTCGCCCTCCGGTGGTGATGTCACCGGGACTTAGTGGCGAATGGCGGCTAATGAAATTGGTGTGGGGGGCCGCCTCACCTTCTCTGGAGTGCTGACACCGCAAGCACCAGCTGTGCTGCCAAAAGTTCTTGCCTTGACACTGAGGGCAACAGGGCGCAGGGTACGCGGTGCCGTCAGCCGACTTCGCTCACAAGATCGCGAGACCGCTTTGTCCGCATCGGAGCGAGCGGTTTTGTGCGAACGGGGAACGTGGGTGTCTGGCCATGCCCCTCGACAGGCAGACCACCGCCGATGTCTCGTTACCATTTTACAAGGCACAGACATGCAATTGTGGCCATGCAAACCAAAATATGGACATCATAAACGCTAAAACTAAACTTTTTCAGAAGCGACCTGGCTTTTGGAAATGATAGCCCAACAAAGTGGCACATCACATGGAAATCTACAGTAGCCATATACTCAGCAGCGTAAGTTGATTCTAAATGTGATGGGGGAAACCGGCAGAACCGGAGAAAAATCCACATGACCACGGCGAGAAAGAGACATGCAAACTCCAAATGTATAACAGGTGTCAGGGTCGGGATCGAACCCATAACCTCCTGCATACAAGGAGAGGGAGTTAACATCTCACCACTGTGCTCCACCCACCCACGTCGGTAAAGACCAATCGGATTTGAGCAAATGTGTAGCACAGCGATGAAGCACGTCGCTACAGACCGCAGAGCAGATCATCGCTTGAATGTCGAGGCGTGTGTGGTCACTGTGGACAATCGGTTGCAGAGACATCCACACGGAGCTCACCGCTCAGGTGATGGCTGCAACCTGGCATAATGAATCTATTTTAATCGATTGACGGACGCAGCGTCGCTTGAACTACGAGACGCAAAGACAAAGATCCCGTCGTGTAGCCTTAACAGACTGTGGGGGCAAGTGCTGTTAGCGGGCACCTATGAAGGCTGGCGCAGCACACGAGGGGGTGGGTGGCCAGCATCATGCCAGGCTGCCTTTGTCTCCCTAATGGCAACATTTACACACCACACAAGGTACTCATTTGTGGCTTAGCGAAGCTACGAGACACACATGCACACGAGGACTAGGAGAGTCCGGTAAGAATGGGGCCCGTGCCAAAGATGGGCAGCGCTGGCACACGCACGCACGTGCACACAGGCAGGCATGCAGGGACGTAGGCAAGCAGGGTCGTACGCACACAGGCACGTGCACAGGCAGGAGGGACGCATGCAGTCAGGCAGGCACGCAAACACGCAGGTAGGCACGCGGGTGCACGTGGGTACACGCGAGGGCATGCCCGTTCGTCGCTCACCGTCGGGCAGCGCCACAGGTTGCTTTGGCAGGGTTCGAGCGCCACTCTCTGTCCTCGCAGCAGCAGGTGGAACTGCAAGACAGCGGAGTGAGCGGCACACGGTCAGCGTCCCGGCGAGCGATCGCAGCGCGAGGACACGACCGCGTAATGCCACGAGACGCTCTCTCGCTCTCTCCCTCTCGTAATGCCACGAGACTCTCTCTCGCTCTCTCGCTCTCCCTCTCGTCCGTCTGTTAGTTCGCTCGTTCGCTCGGCCGGCCATTCAGCTCGGCGGGTGAATGACCCCGGCACGATCGCGAGTAAGCCTCGCGGAGCCCCGGAGGTTCCGCCGGAGAGTGAAGGCGGCCGAGCGGGGTCGGCATCGCGTGGTCTACCGTGTAGCAGCGGTGCGCCACGGTTTGCATGCGCTGCCAGCCGAGGAACGAATTGGCCGCCGACCCGGGCCCCCACCCGGGCCAAGTAAAACTAAACTATTAACTATTTTTATTTCAGCAGGAAAGGCCCACTGAGCTATATAGATATTTTTCAGAAGCGACCTGGCTTCACAAATGATAGCTCAATGAGAAGTGGCTTATCATCATCACGTGGACATTTATAGCAGCCAAATAATCTAAAACGCGTGACGTCGATTCTAAATGTGGAAGGAAAAACCAGAGGACCACGGGGAGAGAGAGAGAGACATGCAAACTGCACATATACAGCGGCAGGCGTCAGGGTCGGGATCGAACCCACGACCTCTCCCAATTCTCCCCCCAACCGCTCCCCCCTCCCCACTTATTTGATGCCCAGTGCCTGAGTCCCGGTGAAATGTCACAGCCGGTGATTAACACCGAAGCCAACGTGAGCCTTTGTCTGTCCATGTCTCAGTCGTTAACACTGAAGCCAACGTGAGCCTTTGTCTGTACACGTCTCAGTCGTTAACACTGAAGCCTCGGGGAGCCGTGGCGTGGGCTCCGCGAGTGTAAAGGTTCCCACTGCATCTTGGGGGCGCGTCAGTCTGGCTCTGAGCCACAGCGATTCTAACACCGATCCTAGTGGCGCAGCACTTTTGGCACGGGCACCGGATGCGAGGAATGAAACGATGGGGACCAACTGAATTCCCGCCGCTCTTCACTGATCAGCGAACTAAACAATTATTACCAGGTAAGGCCAACTCGACGGCAAAGCCACGTCTATTTTCTGGTTACTATTTATTATTTGCCTATTTTTATTTTGCCATGCTAAGGCCCCACTGAGCTGTGTAGCTCTTTGTCAGAAGCAACCTGGCCATCACAAATGACAGCTCAACAAAAGTGGCTTATCATGTGAAAACACTCTCAAATGCATGATGTTCATTATAAATGTGGAGGGAAAAACTGGAGGACTTAAGAGATAAATCCACGTGACCATGGGGAGAAAGAGAGACACGCAGACTCCAAATAAACAGCAGGCGTCAGGGTCGGGATCAAACCCACGACCTCCTGCATAGCAGGCGAGGTAGTTAACATCTCCTAGCCACCGTGATGATGATGAGAGACACGCAAACTCCAAATATACAGCAGGCGTCAGGGGGGTCTGGATTGACCCCGCGACGTCCTGCATACCAGGCGAGGTAGTTAACATCTCCCAGCCAGAAACTCGCCAATCCGTCAGCGTCAAGAGACAGCCGGGAAAGGGAGAGACCCCCCCCCACCCACAAGCGATCCCGTCACCGACGCCGCCGACAGCCGATTCGTCGACAAGAAACCCCGCCGCCCAAATTGAACGAGCGACGCGGCGCGTCTCAAGAGGCTCGGCGCAAGCGAAGCCGCGGCATCCGGCGGATGGAACGAAGCGTCGGCAGAGGTACGGCGGCGACGGCAGCTTCGGCCGTGGCCGTTTCTCGCGTCGTTTGTCGTCGCAACTCTCCGACCCGCACCCCTTGACTGGACGATGTGCAGTGGCAGAAGGAACTGACGTGTGTGTCAAATCACTTTCACGTGCCATTAAAGTGCACATAGCTTGGCACAAGTGCCGTGGTGATGTCACCGTCCCTTAGTGGCGAATGGCGATTGTTGTTGTGTTAGTGAGGAGCGGTAGTGTAGTGGTTCGCGCACTGCACAACAAATCTGGCGAACCGGGTTTGATTCCCGCTCATGGCCACCAGCAGTGACAATTATATTAACTGGTCCTGGGCATCACGTAGGTCAACTTAGCCTCAAATGAGAACCTGGTGCGGTGTGTAAACATCGCCACTAGGGAGCCAAAGGTGGTCGTGCGTGGTGCTGGCCACCCACCCCCTCGTGTGCCGTGCCGGCCTTCATAGGAGCTACTCTCTCACAGCCCTTGACCCAACAGTCTGCTTAAGGCTTCACAGGGGACCTTTGTCTGTGTCAATAAGTGGGCCCAACAACGATATTTGAATGTTAATATTCAGCTCTTACTCTTTGGTTCTTTCGGTAAAGTCACGTAGAAAATAAAATAATAATAGAACACTCTCTGGGGCTCCCCTGCCGCTGACTTAAGGGGCGAGTGGATACTCCACTCTGTGCGGTCGCCGAGGTCGACAGGGTGCCCCGGTGGCGCGATGGTAACACTTGTGGCCTCACTCCAACAAGGGCCTGGGTTCGATTCTCCAGTTTTTATGTTCTCTCCCACTGCATGGGTTTCCTCCGGGTTCTCTGGTTTCCTGCCAAAGCTAAAAATGTTAACCGCGCAATGTAACGTGCAACTAGCATTGGCCAAAACATCCCAGCGCTGCAAGACAAATTACCTCCAATCTACTCAACTGGGGGGATAGACATCGGCTAGATCACCCACTACCACAAAAACGTGACTTTACCGAAAAAAACCAAAGAGTAAGGCAGGAACCCTTCTTGAGAACAAGTCTTGAGACTCGGTGAGGCTTTCCCGAGCAAACACAACAATAACCAACGACCCACAGCAGTTCCACGTGTGCTGCCATTCTCCCATCGACCTCGAGCTCCTCATAGCTGAAGTGGTGAGGAGTCTAGGCCACGGGTCGGCAAGCCTGCGGCTCCGGAACCGCATGCCCGCCTCTTTGCGGACTGCTGCTTTGTGACCGTTATTCATGGAAGACCGTCGTCTCGTATTGCACCGCTTGAAAGCATTTTTTTTGGGTACAGAATTCGAAACAATGTGGTGCTTCTTGTTATCTTAGTTGCCGACCTCTGTTCTAAGCAAATACTGGTAAGTAAAAATAGTGAGTGGAGTTTGTGTGTTCTCCCCCTGCTCCACAGAGTGGCGTTTTTGTATACTCCCCCTGTTCTACAGTGAGAGTGAGTGTAGTTTGTGTTCCCCCCTGTTCTACAGAGTGGAGTTTGTGTGTTCCCACCTGTTCTACAGAGTGAGTGTAGTTTGTGTGTTCCACCCTGTTCTACAGAGTGGAGTTTGTGTGTTCTCCCCCTGTTCTACAGAGTGAGTTTGAGTTTGTGTGATCTCCCGCTGTTCTACAGTGAGTGGAGTTTGTGTGTTCTCCCCCTGTTCTACAGAGTGAGTGGAGTTTGTGTGTTCTCTCCCCGTTCTACAGAGTGAGTGAGTGGAGTTTGTGTGTTCTCCCCTGTTCTACAGAGTGAGTGGAGTTTGTGTGTTCTCCCCCTGTTCTACAGAGTGAGTGGAGTTTGTGTGTTCCCCCCTGTTCTACAGAGTAAGTGGAGTTTGTGCTCTCCCCCTGTTCTACAGAGTGGAGTGTGTGTGTTCCCCCCTGTTCTACAGAGTGAGTGGAGTTTGTGTGATCTCCCCCTGTCCTACAGAGTGAGTGAGTGGAGTTTGTATGTTCTCCCCCTGTTCTACAGAGTGAGTGGAGTTTGTGTTCCACCCTGTTCTACAGAGTGGAATTTGTGTGTTCCCCCATGTTCTAAAGAATGAGTGGAATTTGTGTGTTCCACCCTGTTCTACAGAGTGGAGTTTGTGTGTTCCACCCTGTTCTAGAGAGTGAGTGGAGTTTGTGCTCTCTCCTATTCTACAGTGAAAGTGAAACTGCGCTTTACACCATATGGCTCTGATAATAAAAAAACATTTTAGGAATGTTTCCATATGAACAGCATTACATTAGCATCTGAACAGTTCCCTATCAGTCGATATTTATTATTCAGCAAGTATGTACGCTAAACTTCTTTCGCACCGTACGTAGCCAACCGTGCTAGGAGGACAAACTAAACACAAAAAGCAGTTAGACAGAAATTAGTTTTCAACCTAGATGACGATGTAAAAGTGGGTAGCTCCAGTGGCTTCTTAATTTTCGATTTAAAGCTTTCGTGACTGCAGGGATTCATCATCTTGGTTCTTTCGGTAAAGTCACGTAGGAGAGAAGTAATAAAATAATAAAAATAAAACATAATAAAATAATTCTCACGACGTTTCGGCCACAACGCAAGCAGCCGTCCCTCAGGTGAAGAATGAAACACCACCAAATATACGCTCCAAGCTTGGTGGTGTTTCATTCTTCACCTGAGGACGGCTGCTTGCGTTGTGGCCGAAACGTCGTGAGAATTATTTTATTGTTTTATTTTTATTATTTTATTACTTCCCTTCTACGTGACTTTACCGAAAGAACCAAGAAGATGGCTTCTTAATGTCGGAAGGAAGAGCGTTCCACACGGCCACGGAAGCGCGTGTGAAATCGTGCGATGCGGTGACCTCCTTTGTTCGACGGCTAGCCGAAAGCCGCTGTGCTGCGAGGATGACCGGAGTTTGACATGGATAGTCACAAAGAAACCCTTCAATTATCTGAAATGTGTTATGCATACGCTTTGTATTAAAATTAAAAAGTAATCATGAAATTGCTGACGCATTACATCCTGGTTAACCACGTTGATGTGTGGTACCTTACTGAAGAGAGAAACACTGCCTATAAACTATGAAACCAATACATTCGTTTTATTTGACCAGGTAAAGCCCAATGAGCTACATAGTACTTTTTCAGAAGTAACCTGGCCACAAATGATAGCTCAACAAAGTGGCTTATCAGGTGGAAATGGATAGCAGTCACCAAATACTCTAAATGCATGTTTCACATGTGGTGGGAAAAAATGGAGAAACGAGGCGAAAAATCTTCGCAACCACGGGGAGAACACGCACACTTCAAATATACTGTATACCAGGTGAGGTAGTTAGTATCTCCGAGCCACTGCTAAGATTTCTCGACCTCACTCGTTATCTCGACAGGATAAAAAGAGGCTTTTAAAGACCCACTGTTGGTCTAAAGAATAAAAGAAAAACTGCCAACGCAACATCTTGACGTTGGGGGCATGCACGATGGTCGGGGAGACAACGCACAAACAACGTTTAAAACAACGGCACGCGACTTGCTTTGCCCGCGTGGAGTGAGGAGTTTGATCGCGGCAAGGAAATGAAACGGTGGCCACAAGGGTGGAAACGAGCCAAGCCAATCGTAAAAAAAATAATAAAATTTAAGAAAATCTGCCGCTACGATGCCTCTCGTGGCTCAAGTGGTTGTGCAGTTGAGGGCAAATGTAGCGAGAAGTAGGCAAGACATTTGGAATAAAAAATATCACCGGAGTGAAGAATGAAAGACATCTTGACGACCGTGAATGTTTATAGCAGTGGAAATGCGAAATAAAGTTAGTAAGTAAAAAAAACCCTTAACGATAAAACTAAGAGGCAAACAACCCCTCACCACAGACGGTTGCGCAAGAGAAAATAAGTGGTTTTCAGACGAGCCCTACAAACCTCAACTGGCGGAGCATCCCGAACGGTCTGGAGCAAGGCATTCCACACACGAGGCGCCCGACTACTGAACGCTCCATCATCACCCACCGAATGCAGATTTGTCCCACACACTCAGGTGCCCAGCTTTGGTGGATCTAAGTTGCCAGATAGGGCTATAGGGTCTCAGGAGATCGCCGGGATTTCATGCAGCTGAACCCCCATTCAGGGCCTTGAAATTCAAATTAACGGTCGCTCCAGTGACAAAACGTGTCTCAGTTATTCGGTCACCACAACACTTACGGTTCGTCCTTTTCTCATTTTAATCCTACTCCAAAAGTGCGGCATCCGCCACCAAAGCTCCCGCAGATTGGCACATCCCCTACACCCCCGCGGCCTTTGCCGGGCCCGCCGACCACGGCCTCTAATGGGCCTTTGCCGTTCCTGACGACGACGAGGAGGGGGAGGGCAGCGACCCCGCGGCTCAGTTTAACCCCCCCTCCATCGGCCTCCCCCTATCGGAACGCGAGGGATGGGGGGTGCCAACGCGACATGCGTGCGCGCGTGTCGCCACTCGGTCCACAACTCCCGACACAAAGAAAATTGTTTTGGTGAACCCACCGACCGCCCTCCCCCCACCCGCTAGGTGGCCGACCTCGCGCGCCGCGGGGGGGTGGGGGCGGCGAGGAGAAGTGGGGGGGTGGTGGGGGTGGGGGTGAGGGTGGGGGAAGGCAGCCAGGGGGCTCCTCCGCGGCCCGGTCTAAGGGACCGCGTTTGACCGTAGAAGGGCAACCTGATAGGCCTCCATCCATCTTGAAGCGTCGTGTAAGTGTATAAAATCCACGATGGCGAAACTGCGGCTCCAACCTAGAGGCGGCATTTGGATATAGACGCAACGTATTAGTGACGGCAGCATCCACACGCGGCAGCAGCTGCTGCTACACAACGGCAGCGGCGTCTGACAACATGAGGAAACCAGCCCCCCCCCCACCAAAGCCCTCCTCCAACCCCCCTACTTAACCACCCCCCCAAACCGCCTTCCTTACATTAAGAGCCGGGTCCACGCCCGAGCGACGACGGGCTGAGCGCGTTAAATCGCGCGAGCTGGCGATCGCACCCCCACGACCGCTTTGCCCACGTCCCAGCGAGCAGTTACACGCGGCAAGGATGCGAGGGGGCAGGGGCGGCGGCTCTTCGGGATCCAAACGAGCCAGGGGCCAAATCGCGGTCGCGACGCGACAAAGCGTGGCGTCGCGAGCGCGTGCCGCCGATCGCGATTTGCCCGAGCGGACGGCCGGCAAAGCCGACGACGGCACAACCGGGTCGCCGCGGGAGCGCAATTCGGTCGGGAGCAATCAATTAAGTTGTTGCGCGCAACCGATCCGCTCGGGTGTGGACCAGGCTCAAACGCAGAAGCACCTACACCTCCCTACCCATCCCCCCCCTCCCGTCACTCACTCGGCGCTACCCGTGCATACACCGATTCACCTTTTGTCGACTTAACGGGAGACGCAGATTTACACATTACACAGATGATGATGTTGTTGTTGCTGCTGTTGTGTGTGCCCGGCTGCCCAATACTGCACCGAATCGGGACATTCACAAAATATTGGGAGGGCAACCACAACAAGGCAAAGATCCCCTGTATAGCCTCAAATTTATAGGGCAAGTGCGGTTAGTTGGCACGGCACACGAAGGAGGTGGGTGGCCGGCACCACACCCAACCGCCTTTGTCTCCCCGGTGATGATGTTTAACTGAACATTGCACCAGGTACACATTTGAGGCCGAGTCTACATATGGGAAGCCCAGGACCGGTTCAGATAATCGTCACTCGTGTTGGTGGCCATGAGCAAGAATCTAACTTGGGCCGCCGGTGCAGAGAGCTAACCGCTGCACCACCGCTCCCAACGACAAAAAACAAAGGCAAAGGATCCCCACATCTAGCCTGAACATACTTTTGGGGCAAGTGCTGTTAGCAAGGTCCCAACCACACACACACACACGACCACACACTCAACGTAACTGCACCCAAAATAAACTCAATATTGCAACACTAATTTGGGTCCTATGATATTCACTACTTAAGTGCGTGTTTTGATATTACAGATCAACGCTTAGCTCGAGCACTTATAATATGTCCTCTGCCGACAACGCCGCGGTGGCAAGATGTTGACTTTCTCGCCTGACATCAAGGTTGTGGGTTTGATCCCGACCCCGACGCCTGTTTTGTATCTTTGGAGTTTGCGTGTCCCTCTCCCTCCACGTGTGGTCAAGTGGATTTTTCTCCGGTTCCTCCTGTTTTTCCCTCCACGTTTAGAATCAACGTGTGTTCAGAGTATTTGGCTGCTATAAATTTCCAGGTGACAATCAGCCGCTTCGTTGCGCTATAATTTGTGAGAGCCAGGTCGCTTCTAAAATAGAGCTACACAGCTCAGTGGGGTGTCACCACCGGGGTAAAATAACATTAGGCATTTTGTATAGCTTAGCGGCGCCGACCGTCGTAAACGAGGACAACGCTGCAATGGCAATGCGAGCCCGACACGAGGCTTCGCAAATCGCGGAATTCGCGACGTGCGAACGCTCTGCTTCCGTACCACCACCGACAAGTTGGCGCCTTCAATTACATTCTCTCAAGTTATCAACGACAGCCAAATTAACGAGCCGACGTTTTTTGTTTTGCCCGCGATATAACAGACGAACGAACGAAAAATCAGCGTAGCGGCACCAATCCCCCCACAGTGGGCGTTGGAAGACGAGACGCAATGCCAAGTGCGCTTGTCGCGTGCTAAAGCGTTCTTCCGAGACACGCTACCGGTTCTTGTGATAATCAACTCGTTATCATCATTATTACTTTATTAATGTGAACAAAAAATTCCATCATCATAATGTCAAAATATCAAAACAGCTGTCGGGGTGTGCCGGGGGGCGGTCCTTAAGTGTTAATATTAATTAAGCCACATCATCAAGCGCTTTTATTACTTTAGCGGCAGGATTGCTCTTTCACTCAGTCAGCACCCCGTTAATATCATTTACCCCTTTGCACTGCGATGACGTACGTGTAGGTAGTCAGTTACTCACGTATGTCATCGGAACGGGATCGGAAGAAAAACGAAATAACTTTATCGGAACTGAGGCTCCCAAAAGGCCACGCGGCGGGGGCGTGGCAGTTTGCCGCCGGCTATCGTAGAGTGGCCGCGGTCGTGCCGCTACGGTCGTCTGCGGTAACGACGTCTTTAGAAACAACGGCGCTCCTACTACGACCCTACACCGAACCACTCGCACGTTCAGAGATTCGGTGGTGAACGGGACATCCACCCTCCAACTCGCAGACAACTCGGAACAGTGATAAGTTTGCGAGTGTCAATGAGGCATTGTGACGAAGACTGGGAAAGCACGAAACGCTTCTCCACCGCCATAAAATGAACTTACAACTCGGTGAATGCTGTTACAATTATTACGTACACCACTTTATTAATCCACTGCTGGATCAATGCTGCCTCCCCACGCCGTGTCGAACATGGTGTGGGGGGGGGTGGCTGTTAGGCCATACTTCACCACGCTGGTCAGCGCGGACTGTATCCCAAGAACCGATTTGGGGCACCTCGCCGAGTATACAGGAGGTTGTGGGTTAAATCCCTACACTGACACCCGCTGTATATTTGGAGTTTGCGTGTCTATCTCTCATCGTCATCAGTGGCTAGTAGATGTTAACTACCTCGCCTGGTATAGAGGAGGTCGTGGGTTCGATCCCAACCCTGGCGCCTGCTGTATATTTAGAGTTTGAATGTCCTCCCCGTGGTCGTGTGGATTTTGTTTCCGTGTCTTCCGGTTTTTCCCTCCCCATTTAGAATCAGCGTGCGTTTAAGAGTATTTGGCTGCTATAAATGTCCACGTGATGATAAGCCACGTTGTTGTGCTATCACTGGTGGCCAGGTCGCTTCTGAAAAAGAGATGCATAGCTCAGTGGGCCTTACTTGGAAAATAAAAAACTTATTTCAGAGATATACTCGCCACTGATGTTAGCCGTGGCCGGGAATCCAACTCGGGTCAATTTGTTTACAGCGCAGTGCTCCAACCAATGCTGAATACAATAACTAAACATAGTTATTATTAAAACTGACCAGTGGATGGCAGTATGGATGGAGGTAAGCTGGATAGGATTAACTGTGCTTATCACACGTTCAATTCTCAATACAAATCTCAAACACTCCACTCTCCCAGGTGAAATTTTTCGCAAAAAGAAACAGATTTATTGTCAATATTTTTCATTGTAATTTATTTTGTAATTGTCCAAGTCAATATTTTATAACGTTGAATGCAAGTTCAGTGTGAACAAATAAACTAAAACCATTTAACTGTTAAAAAAACTTCCCCCCACCCCTTCCCTGGGGTCATTTCCATGCTAGGAAATTCAAAAGTGACCAGATGGAGCTCACAGCCCGATAATGGGGATATAGTTTGTTCAAGAAAAGTGTTGCTATGCAATCGGTAGCCCGGTAGCCACACACTATTGTTTAAAGGTGATACGTCTGCTAATTGCTACGATCATTATTATGATCATTATGATCGTAGCATTCAACAAACGGAAAACATTAAATCCTCAAAATATTCCCCTGGCAAATTTGCAAACACGGTCGACTATAAAACGCTGCGCGCGTGAAGTCTTAAACGTCAAGAAATATACAAGTCGACGTTTCCAGCAATGGTCCTTCTTCTGATGTGCTTTGAAGAAGGGTCATCGTCTGAAACGTCGCCTCATATTTTATTTTAATGCCATGCGCACACACAGATGGTGTTGCTGTTGTCGATGACACAGGAACATGTCGAGTTTTACTGCTGCACGTGCTTGTGCACCACTGCAAACGCAGCAGCAGCGGAGGCGGCGGCAGCATCACCAAATAATTAGTTTAACGCGTTCGTTTTGATGCTGCACGTCTTATAAATTTTGCGTAGACGCCGCCTTATCATAGCAACAATGTCAACCGCAACAGCACACACACACACACTGCCGCCACAGCAACCATGTGCACAATACATGAGTATGTGCCACGGTGGACTGCCCCCTCCCCCCACGCTTAACCACGGGCCTCCATAGAGCCAATGTGTAGTGTAGTGTATAGTGTAGTGTATAGTGTATATTAGTGTCGAGTATCGTAGTGTAGAGTAGAACCCCTCTAAACGACCACTCCTGTGTTAATGACTAATCGCTTAACGACGGGACCTCCAGAGAGCCCAATGTGTTCGTTTACCAACCATTCCCGTTAATGACGGGCAGTTGTAGGTACAGTAAATATTAATTAATGCATCGATTAACCATGTTGTTTCTTTTAATATTAGTTGTTTATAATGTTAATACATTTATGAATTAATATCCATTATTTAAATATGATAAAGTACTTTTTTGGTCACTTTTTATGCTATTGGAACGAATTAAGCCTTTAACAAGTATTTCCTATACTCACTTAATGACCAAATCAACGACCGGTTTCATCGGTAAGAGGGGTTCTGCTGTAAGAACGTTGAAATTGCTTCGCACCGTACATAGCCAACCGTGCTACTCAGAGGTGCGAGGGAAGGAAAACGAACTAAACACAGAAAGCAGTTCTAAAGAAATTAGTTTTCAATCTTGATGATACTAAAGTGCGTAGCTCCAGTGTCTTCCTAATATCGGAAGCGCATTCCAGATGGCCGCAGAAGCGCATCTGAAAGCGCGCGATGCAGTGACCATCTTTGTTCAATGGTTAGCCAAAATCCGCTTTTGGCTCACTATCGAACATGACCGGATGACTGGAGTTTGCGTATGATAACGTGTGATAACGTGTGATAACGTGTGATAACGTGTGATCGTACGTAGGTCCCAACAGCAGCACGTGGACATCCTTTTGAAGGGAGAGGGCTCTCCACCCATGCTCCAATGTGGAGACTCTCAACATGAGAGCAGAGTGGCAAAATGTTAACCACCTCGCCTGGTATACAGGAGGTGGCAGGGTTCGATCCCAACCCTGATGCCTGCTGTATATTTGGAGTTTGCATGTCGCTGTCCTCACGGTCGCGTAGATTTTTCTCCGAGTCATCCGCTTTTTCCCTTTACATGTAAAATCAACGTGCATTTGAGAATATTTGGCTGCCGCTATGAATTTCCACGCAAGGATGGTACGCCACTTCGTTCACCTATCATTTGTGATCGCCAGGTCGCTTCTGAAAAAGAGCTGTGTAGCTTAAGTGGGCCCCTTACCTGGTAAAATAAAAACAGTTTATAGTTTTAGTTAAATATTTTACTCTGTCCAGCGGACTCCGTGCCTACCGCTGATCGCCGCCGCTGCCCGGCCAAGGCTACGTTCACAGATACGTTCGTCGTCCCGCCACCCCCCACCAAAATCAGGCGCAAGCTCAGATTCTTCCGACTCTGCATCTTCCTCCATTTCGCACGATCGTCCCGACGCCGCAGAAATCGACAAGACGAAGTAAAAAAACGACGGCATGAAAAAGAGATCACATCTCACCTCGGAATTTTTTGAAGATCCTGACACTCCGCACGGGGCCATTGAACGTCTTCAGGAAGGCGCGAATCTGCGAGCAAAACGCGCAAGGTAATTCGGGGCAGGCGGGTGGGTGTTCCGCCCTCCACATCGCCACCGTACGTTAACTGTGAGTAAACCCAACCTTAACGACGACAACAGGAAACATTTAAAGTGTGCTGTTGTTGTTGTTGTTGTTCGGGGGGAAAATGTAAGGAACCGGAGAGGAAGGCCTAACAGAGGATGGGCTTGACGATGATATGAAAGATTGGTGGCAGACGGACGTGGACACTACTTGAGCGTATTGGTACAAGGCAAAGAGGAGAGAGGAAAAAAATGCCGAAATGTGGAGTGGGCACCTACTAGGGGCCATCTGCCTATGGATCATGATAATAAACCCAACCAATAATAGGTACTGCATAGTCAGATTAACATAATCCATTGTAATTTACATGACTACATTAACCTCCCTCTGGGTAGTCTTCACACCTGATAGGTTCACAGTGATGACATCAAATTTACTCGATATAAGATCGAAATAGGAAGACTTGTGCAGAATTTCGACAAATCGCCTGATGAAGCCAGTTGTTATCACCAGCGAAACATTGTAAGTAAAACCTTGGATTGCGAGCAAAATTCGTTCCGGAAACGTGTTTGTAATCCAAAGCACTCGTATATCAAAGCACTCGTGTATCAGTTGTGATCACGTGACACTCGGCAGACAATGCGTATACACGTCCTCCTCGTATTGCAAGACCTCACTCGTTTATCAAATTAATATTTATTTAAAAAATTTGCTCGTCTTGCAAAACACTGGCAGACCAAGATACTCGCAATCCAAGGTTTTACTGTACTTAAATTGCAAATGTTGTGGGTTTACTCTCCAACACACCGGTGTGCTAAAGTAGTAACTACTAGTAGGCGCATTGGGACAAAACTCTCTATCTGGACGTGTCGGGTGGTGGCTGGTTCACGACACTTTCATATTTACGTGATTGAACTAAAAAACGGTGGATAATATTGGTCGCAAAAGCCCTACTATGTGTTAAAATTACATCGGCAGTGGGGAGACAAAGGTGGCAGGGCGTGGTGTTGGCCACCCACCCCCTCGTGCGCCGTCCCGACCTTCATAGGTGCTGGCTAACACCACTTGCCCCAACAGCCTGTTGTAGGCTACGTGGGGTATCTTTGTCTTTCTATTGTTATTGCTACGTTTGTTCACTCAGGAAAGCTTCACGTCGAGTCTCAAGACTCTTTTTCAGGGAGGGTCTTGCAAGGTTTTTCGCTGTAGGGAGATGTTGATGTTTCCGTAATACCCATTGAGTAATTTGCAGGTACATTTTTCAGCAACTAGAAGTTTTGTCCAATGCCAGTTACATTGTCTGTCTGCGTGTATTTTAGCTGTAGGAGGAAACCGGAAACTCCAGAGGAAACCCATGCAGGATAGGGGGGGGGAAGAGAATTCAAAATCCACACTCATTTACTCACACTCACTCACCAACTCACAATCACTCGCACTCATTCACACACTGCAGAAGAGAGCTCCACAAACTCTCACATACACTCACTCACTCTCACTCTGCATAACAGGGGAAGAACACAAACTCCACACAGAAAAGGCACCCGAGCCGGGAATCAAACCTAGGCCCTTTCTTGCCGCGAGGCACGAGTGTCGTCACGGTCAACCTGCCGCCCATAAATTATAAACGTAATGGGGGAAAAAAAACTGAACGCTTTTGTCAACAACACTTTGTGTGCGTGGCTTTGAATGAGAAAAATATATAATAGGCAAGATATTGGGTGGGGTGGGGAAATGGCGCTCCTTCAGGGCATACGAAGACTCAATAATGTAAATTGTTGCTTGGTGGAGTTTGGTGTTGTTATTGTTGGTGGTGTTGGTGGTGTTTGGTGGTGTTATTGTTGGTGGTGTTTGATGGTGTTATTGTTGGTGGTGTTGTTATTGTGTGGTGGTGTTGTTATATGGTGTTATTGTTTGGTGGTGTTGGTGGTGTTATTGTTGGTGGTGTTATTGTTGGTGGTGTCGGGTTGCCCAGGACCCACATCCGACCGTTACCTCCTCCTGTTCCACGTCATGGGGAATGTCGCGCAGAATGACCGCGGGACCCGACACCCCGACGGGGTCGTTCTCGAGCTCCGGCTCGCCGGGGTCGCGGTCCTGCGCGCGGAACCTACCCGACAAGACGTCGTCGAGGCTAACGCGCTCCTAGCAGGCAACACGACAACGGCACGCCAAGTTAGTGGACAGACGTACGAAGACAAAGATCCCCACATTGATCACACGCACGTAGACACACGCACGTAGACACACGCACGTAGACACACGCACGTAGACACACAAACGCTCACGCATATAGATAACACGCACACCGAGACACAAACTCGGAATTTTCAGGTTTGTAGCGTAGTGCGCCAACCTGTTGTATGTGTCGGAGTTATGAAATTTTGATGAAAATAATAAAAATTAATAATTTTCCAAAAAATGCGCAAATCGCATTAATTATGTTAATGTGTGTATTAACATGCATAAATTATGATAATGCATGTGATTATATGCATATATTATGATAGTGTGAGTAATCGTATGCATCAATTATGATAATCGCGGAGATAATCGTAGTAATGTCTGCGGATGCTTGCGATGATGTTAATGTGAGCGGTTGTGGTAATTAGGCTCAGCTTCGTTTATCCAGAGTTATGTCAATCAGGATAACACGATGATCAATGATTAAACGTTTACCGATTATCCTAGCGTGTGTTATGATATTTAGGTCTCCATTTTCATATCTCATCACAGGATACAGTTATCAAAAATAAGATGGTTTTGCATGGACTTGGAAAGAAGCACTCGAACAGTTGGTGTCAAGCAATTTTATTCTAACAAGCATGTGACATTCTATCATGCAGGTCGAACATGCGTCAATAATTCATGAATAACCAAACCCCTATACATTTGCGATATCATGCATTCGATTAATATGAATAACTCAAATTCTTATGCAATTGCGAGATTAAGCATTGACTAAAATGAATGAATAAACACTTATGCATTTACTAAATTGAATAACTCAAAACTCTTATGCATTTTCGATATTGTGCATTCGACTAATATTGATAACTAAAATTCTTATGCAATTACGAGATTAAGCATTGACTAAAATGAATGAATGAACACTTATGCATTTACTAAATTGAATAACTCAAACTCTTATGCATTTTCGATATTGTGCATTTAACGAACTGAATGACCAAAAATTATTATGCAATCGTAACCTCTACCTCTCCACCAGGCATCTCATTAGTTCGTTTTTGTATCGATCACCATCGGCGACTGGCCGAGTTTGAAAACAAGCATGACACATTTCGTTTTGCGTTAATAAAAGCACTTATTGTATCCCCGAGGCGAAAGTATATGTCAATAGATTCATCGGTAAGTATAATATTCTTTTAACGGAATGTTGGAGTCAATGGTGGGTGAGGGCGTGTTGCGGGAGAGCTAATCTGGCTCTGTTTTAATTAATTCTTCGGCGAGGCTCTATGACAAAGGAAACTGGTTTGACAAGATTTTCTCTGTGTTTCCTCGAGTCTGTATGTGGGGAGTGATACAACCTCTCTGCCGTCTGTGCGAGTTGCAGCTGACACTTTCTCCGCGATGAGGTGAGCGGCGGCGCTTGGCGGCGCTTGGCGGCCCTCGGTAGCTGACGGCGCGGTGGCGCGCTCTCGGTAGCTGACGGCGCGGTGGCGCGCTCTCGTAGCTGACGGCGCGGTGGCGCGCTCTCGGTAGCTGACGGCGCGGTGGCGCGCTCTCGTAGCTGACGGCGCGGTGGCGCGCTCTCGTAGCTGACGGCGCGCTCTCGTAGCTGACGGCGCGGTGGCGCGCTCTCGTAGCTGACGGCGCGGTGGCGCGCTCTCGTAGCTGACGGCGCGGTGGCGCGCTCTCGTAGCTGACGGCGCGGTGGCGCGCTCTCGTAGCTGACGGCGCGGTGGCGCGCTCTCGTAGCTGACGGCGCGGTGGCGCGCTCTCGTAGCTGACGGCGCGGTGGCGCGCTCTTTCTCTCCACTGCTGGATGACGAGTCGGTTCTCGTTGGTTGTCGCTCTGGCGATGAACGATGCTTTCGCTCGTTGCTGATATTGACGTTGGGTTGAAGTTGTTGGCTCGAGAGTGATAGCTGGAATCTCCGTCCGTTTCACTCGCAGCTCGGCGGCTCAGTGTAGTAATTCTTCTTAGGTGGTGCAGACCTCGGCTTGTAGCAGCACGTCGCTACCTCGCGATTCTCGTCATGCTGGATGACGAAGGCTTCTTGACGATCTGTGGTGGAGTCGAAGCCCTGGCGATGTGTGGTGGAGGGCCAGGCCCCTGACGAAGTGAGTTGAATGGATTTTTCCCCGGCTTATATTGAGAAAAATCCCCTCCGTTTCCCGAGTTGTTCAAAGTCTGTCATAAAACCTTCCTATGTGTGACCATCTGCATCCGTGTGTGTGTCCGTCCGTGTGTTTCGCTTTGAAGACACAGTTGTTGTCGTTCTGGAAGGGGGGGGGCTCGTGACGGCGCCAACGAAGTTATACATTAGCCAGACCGATGATTCGCGTCGAGTTATATATATATAAAAGAGATATTCGAATCCATGTTTTTGTTACTGAATAATATTTGTCGCGACAACCTACGCGTTAAGCGAGCTTAATTATTTCCGCCCTCGCTCGGGGATCATATCTTTTGTCTCACACAGCTTAAGTTGTTTTGGTTTGGAAGTTGAAATGCGACTTATTCCATTATGCCCCAGTTATGCCGAAACCGTGTTCCCGATGTTTCATCGTGACCCGATCTCTCATGGAGATGTTATTCCTTGCGTGTGCAATTTTTGCTGTCCGTGTTGTGGGAAGACAAAGACGGTTGTTTCCACGGTGGAAGCGCCCGGCGCATGCGCTTATTTATTTATTTCTGAGAGCGTGTTAATTTCCTTTGAGCCATTGCCCGGGAGTTTTATTGGTGTCATTTCCCGGCTTTGTGCCTGCGTGTGGAGATCCTCTCGGAAAGACAAAGACGGTCGTGTTGCTGCTGTTGTTTTCAGGGGGTTGTTGTGTTTGGTTAATTTTGAGAGCCTTATTCACCGTTAGCTCCTAGGATATTCACTTTAATTCCGTACTTATTATTTGACTTCTTGTGATTATTTAATCTGCTATCCCGGCTAAGAATTTTGTTTTGGAGCGAAATATATGCCATAATTGTTCTTCGATGCTTCGGCCCGGCCGTGTAGAAATTCTATAAAGGTAAATAATGTCAGTATTTAATTAACAATGATGGGTCGCGATTCTGGTGCAGACTGTAGTCTGATTTTCAATTGTAGTGAGGATGGATACTGTTTGCTTACTTCATGGCTAAGTTGTACTAGTTTGTCTAACATGGTTCAAAACCCGTTTGTGTTTTTTTGTTAATGTTGTTCCTTTGTTAAGAATATAATTATATATTTCGTGGCCTGGTTTTGTACTTATAAAAGGGTTTTTTTCCCTTTACGAACGGATGTTTCTTCCAGAACCCCCCCGGCTACCATTCCCCCCTCCCTTGTTCCTCTTGTGTGAAATTCGGGGAGTTTTTTTTATGATCTTGATTACCCTTCTTTCATGCCCTCTTTCCTTTGAAATGAGGTGTGCGCACATCTGTGTTAGTGTGTGGGGGCCTCTGTGGGAGTGTGAGGGCGTGTCCGTTCTCACGTTGCCCCGTGTATATTAAAAAACGATATTATCTATGTTGGCAGAATAATTCTTAAAAAAAAAATAATTTTTAAAATTAAAAAGGGGGGCATATATCCAACAGTCCGCCCTTTTGAAAATTATCAGGGGTCGATTTGGCCACTGGCGAATTTTCAAACAAAGTAATGCCCCCTTTTTATGTCATGCATCCCATCAGCCGCCCTTACTCTCGGCGGTTATTTCTTACAACGCGCGTGCACGTATTACAATCTTAATCTGGTTACATCTGAATTAGCAAAGGAAATAACAACCGTTAACATCGATATTGCGTTACATTGGTTCTCGTACATCATAATTCCGACGAATATTCATTTTTGTTTTTGCTTACCATGGTTACATTTGAATTAAGCAAGGAAATTAACAACACGTTAAAACATCGATATCATCAGTTACATGGTTCTCATACATCATAATTCCGACGAATTTCATCTTTGTTTTTGTTAAATCCTGGGAAACGCTAGGTAGCGGTTTCGAACGCATTTATGCGTCACCTTCCTCATGTTGCCTGGTTTACCACTTATCACTTTGATAATTCGATCACGGTTTTCGGGTTCGTTTTTGTAATTTTCTCTCTCACTCTCTCGCGTCGTGGGAGTGTGTGGTGAAAAATTGTGCTGTACATAATCAGAATTCGCGCACACAACCCACTTTGACACTTGGTTCGTGGCATTCGCTCTCTCTGCGATTACATGCACATTTGCCGAGTTTGTGTGTCGATTTAATTCTGTCCCTCGTAATGTTGCCCTCTTTGTTTTTACGAGTGTGTTAGATTTTAACACCATTCCCGATATGTCATGAACATTTGTCTCCATTTTAGCACTCCGATCCACGTACATTTTGGTTTCCCTTGGATATTTTTCATTCAAAGGCTCACGCCTGCGCTCCTCAGGGCGTGTCTCTGTGTGCTCTCTTTGTCTCTGCTGTCTGTTATCTACTGTCCGATCACGCCTCAATGCAACCCCGCACCCGATCCGCGCGCCTTTCACAAGAGCACCGCCCGTGTTTTTGCCCGCCCTGTCACCTGCAGCCTGCTTGTATTTCCCATTGAGCTCGGGGTTTAACAAAACCTCGGCGGGTGGTTCATCATGTATTTGTACCGCATTCTGTGTTATTCCTCTATTCCCTCCTGGTATAGCCGGTGGAGGAATTGGTCGGAATTGGATCGATTGTGTTTGACCTCCCCTCTTGCGATTCTCCTGAATGTTCGCATCCATACTTCCGCGGTCTGTGTAACACCTTCCCGCTAGGTGGTTATCTCGCCATCTCTGTGCATAATTTGAGCCTTGCGTGTGTCGTGGGATGGGGTGTTGATATGGTTCTGTTCTGAACCTCTCCCTCCTACGATTCTCGTACATTTTTGGCCCAGTGTTTTTCCCATTTGGGTGCCAAATTTTTTTTGGATTGTTACTTCGCCATCTCTGTGGGTAATTTTGACCTTGTGTGTGTCGTGGCATGGGGTGTTGGTATGGTTCTGTTCTGAACCTCCCCCTCCTGCGATTCCTCTGAATGTTCGGCTTTGTGCCGCTCTCATTCTCGTGCCAACCTCTCTCTGGGTTATTTTGCCACAGGTGCGTGTGTGTTTGCTCTTCTAGGCATTGTGGGACTGTTCGGTGATTTTTATTCCTCTCTGAGAGGCTGGGTTCCTTATCCCTCTCCCTGTGTTCTGGATCCGAATTCTGATTCTTAGCTCTGTACAACCATGCCATGTACGCCTTGCTCTCTATGCGGCGTAAGGATGCGGTTTCTGGATTCAAAACCATTCTCACCCTTTCTGTAATCTCTGGGCTCAAGGATTCAAAAAACATAATTTTGAACATTTTATCTCCTTCGTGGTATTGATTCACATCGCCTGCGTAATACGCTCTTTTAAATTGTACGAGGTAGTCACGTGGATCTTGGTCCATGCCCTGGGTCATCGATTTTACAGCATAAAACCCTTCAGTGAGTGTCGAATATTCTCCAAACTTCCGAATCACTGCCAGGCTCAGTTGTTTAAAATCATTTCTAACCTTGTGTGGTAGTGACTTTACCCATGGAATAGAATCTTTATGTAAGCTTCGTTTCAACAAACTCGCTTTTTCATCCCGTCTCATCAGCCCTCTAATCATTGCCTCCTCTTCTATTGTTGCGATATGTGTGTGGATATCCATAGTCTTATTGTGGGGGTCAAAATCGGGAATTCTGATTAGAGCCTTGTCCATCAATTTAAGGGTTTTACTGGTGAATAGGTATTCCGAAAGTTGATTGCCGACAGCGTCATCATCAAACAAGTTATCATCAGGCAATCTGTCACTTTTATCTGTTCTGTGTGGGGCGTGATTAAGCGGTGTGCATTTCCTGTGTGCGCGCCCAGTGCCGTGTCGCTCGTGTTGCCATTTCCCTTCAGTTTTTGCCTCTGCCCTTAGTGGAGCACGTCCTGTCGACTTTACTTTAACATTTTGCTTCCCTCTATCTGTGAAGTTGTCAATCTCACATGTTTTTGTTTGCATATGTATCTCTCCATCCCTTCTCTCGAATTGTGAAGGTTTCTGTTTGTCAAGGATTTTTTGTTCGATATCCATAATTTTTTTGCGATTAGTCCCTGGACTCTGTCCACGTACCCAAGAGTGTGATTTAATGTTACTTCCATATTTATTCTGTGGATCCACGTCTGTGAGTTTCGCTGGTGTCGCGAGCCCTGATTTCTCCTCCCTTACGATGGTGTGAGGACATTTTTCCTCGTTTATTAGAGACGATTTCTCTCCTGTTTCCATTCCGAATTTTCCTTCATTCCACCATCCCTGTCTGTATGCCTGTGTGAAAAGGCATGAGTCCTGTCCTGCCTTCTCTGCAGCTTTTGCATCGTGTTCGCCTTCCTTACATTTTATCCAGTCAATTAGTTTCCCCCGAGGTGTGTTCGTGTTATCGATACAGCTCCCTTCCCATATGTCTCTCTGACTGTACTGCTTTGTAACAGATTGGTCGGTACGTTTTAATACGAGTTCCCCGTACCCCGTAACCCATTCAAAAATTATTCCTAATCCTAGCATCTTAGGTATGGCAAGAGTTACTTTGACAATTCCTTTTAGAGTGCATATAAAACAATTATCTCACAGAGTGTAGTCAGTTTGACTCGAGCTATTGTTATTTTCCGATTCAGAGTGCGTACCTCTAACACCATTTATCACAGGGTGCAATCGGTTTGATACGATATTATCTTAATTCCACTGTCTCTGTTTCAACCTGCTATTCTGGGTTTTAACCTTAGAGGGCGTTTTTTTTGTTTTACGCCCGTTTACAATCACAATGCAATGTTTGGTCACGATATTCTGGTTAACACGAAGTGATTCATTCCATCATCCATGCAAAACACTGTCTGTGAGAAATCCCGGACGACGCCACCCATTATGTTGTATGTGTCGGAGTTATGAAATTTTGATGAAAATAATAAAAATTAATAATTTTCCAAAAAATGCGCAAATCGCATTAATTATGTTAATGTGTGTATTAACATGCATAAATTATGATAATGCATGTGATTATATGCATATATTATGATAGTGTGAGTAATCGTATGCATCAATTATGATAATCGCGGAGATAATCGTAGTAATGTCTGCGGATGCTTGCGATGATGTTAATGTGAGCGGTTGTGGTAATTAGGCTCAGCTTCGTTTATCCAGAGTTATGTCAATCAGGATAACACGATGATCAATGATTAAACGTTTACCGATTATCCTAGCGTGTGTTATGATATTTAGGTCTCCATTTTCATATCTCATCACAGGATACAGTTATCAAAAATAAGATGGTTTTGCATGGACTTGGAAAGAAGCACTCGAACAGTTGGTGTCAAGCAATTTTATTCTAACAAGCATGTGACATTCTATCATGCAGGTCGAACATGCGTCAATAATTCATGAATAACCAAACCCCTATACATTTGCGATATCATGCATTCGATTAATATGAATAACTCAAATTCTTATGCAATTGCGAGATTAAGCATTGACTAAAATGAATGAATAAACACTTATGCATTTACTAAATTGAATAACTCAAAACTCTTATGCATTTTCGATATTGTGCATTCGACTAATATTGATAACTAAAATTCTTATGCAATTACGAGATTAAGCATTGACTAAAATGAATGAATGAACACTTATGCATTTACTAAATTGAATAACTCAAACTCTTATGCATTTTCGATATTGTGCATTTAACGAACTGAATGACCAAAAATTATTATGCAATCGTAACCTCTACCTCTCCACCAGGCATCTCATTAGTTCGTTTTTGTATCGATCACCATCGGCGACTGGCCGAGTTTGAAAACAAGCATGACACATTTCGTTTTGCGTTAATAAAAGCACTTATTGTATCCCCGAGGCGAAAGTATATGTCAATAGATTCATCGGTAAGTATAATATTCTTTTAACGGAATGTTGGAGTCAATGGTGGGTGAGGGCGTGTTGCGGGAGAGCTAATCTGGCTCTGTTTTAATTAATTCTTCGGCGAGGCTCTATGACAAAGGAAACTGGTTTGACAAGATTTTCTCTGTGTTTCCTCGAGTCTGTATGTGGGGAGTGATACAACCTCTCTGCCGTCTGTGCGAGTTGCAGCTGACACTTTCTCCGCGATGAGGTGAGCGGCGGCGCTTGGCGGCGCTTGGCGGCCCTCGGTAGCTGACGGCGCGGTGGCGCGCTCTCGGTAGCTGACGGCGCGGTGGCGCGCTCTCGTAGCTGACGGCGCGGTGGCGCGCTCTCGGTAGCTGACGGCGCGGTGGCGCGCTCTCGTAGCTGACGGCGCGGTGGCGCGCTCTCGTAGCTGACGGCGCGCTCTCGTAGCTGACGGCGCGGTGGCGCGCTCTCGTAGCTGACGGCGCGGTGGCGCGCTCTCGTAGCTGACGGCGCGGTGGCGCGCTCTCGTAGCTGACGGCGCGGTGGCGCGCTCTCGTAGCTGACGGCGCGGTGGCGCGCTCTCGTAGCTGACGGCGCGGTGGCGCGCTCTCGTAGCTGACGGCGCGGTGGCGCGCTCTTTCTCTCCACTGCTGGATGACGAGTCGGTTCTCGTTGGTTGTCGCTCTGGCGATGAACGATGCTTTCGCTCGTTGCTGATATTGACGTTGGGTTGAAGTTGTTGGCTCGAGAGTGATAGCTGGAATCTCCGTCCGTTTCACTCGCAGCTCGGCGGCTCAGTGTAGTAATTCTTCTTAGGTGGTGCAGACCTCGGCTTGTAGCAGCACGTCGCTACCTCGCGATTCTCGTCATGCTGGATGACGAAGGCTTCTTGACGATCTGTGGTGGAGTCGAAGCCCTGGCGATGTGTGGTGGAGGGCCAGGCCCCTGACGAAGTGAGTTGAATGGATTTTTCCCCGGCTTATATTGAGAAAAATCCCCTCCGTTTCCCGAGTTGTTCAAAGTCTGTCATAAAACCTTCCTATGTGTGACCATCTGCATCCGTGTGTGTGTCCGTCCGTGTGTTTCGCTTTGAAGACACAGTTGTTGTCGTTCTGGAAGGGGGGGGGCTCGTGACGGCGCCAACGAAGTTATACATTAGCCAGACCGATGATTCGCGTCGAGTTATATATATATAAAGAGATATTCGAATCCATGTTTTTGTTACTGAATAATATTTGTCGCGACAACCTACGCGTTAAGCGAGCTTAATTATTTCCGCCCTCGCTCGGGGATCATATCTTTTGTCTCACACAGCTTAAGTTGTTTTGGTTTGGAAGTTGAAATGCGACTTATTCCATTATGCCCCAGTTATGCCGAAACCGTGTTCCCGATGTTTCATCGTGACCCGATCTCTCATGGAGATGTTATTCCTTGCGTGTGCAATTTTTGCTGTCCGTGTTGTGGGAAGACAAAGACGGTTGTTTCCACGGTGGAAGCGCCCGGCGCATGCGCTTATTTATTTATTTCTGAGAGCGTGTTAATTTCCTTTGAGCCATTGCCCGGGAGTTTTATTGGTGTCATTTCCCGGCTTTGTGCCTGCGTGTGGAGATCCTCTCGGAAAGACAAAGACGGTCGTGTTGCTGCTGTTGTTTTCAGGGGGTTGTTGTGTTTGGTTAATTTTGAGAGCCTTATTCACCGTTAGCTCCTAGGATATTCACTTTAATTCCGTACTTATTATTTGACTTCTTGTGATTATTTAATCTGCTATCCCGGCTAAGAATTTTGTTTTGGAGCGAAATATATGCCATAATTGTTCTTCGATGCTTCGGCCCGGCCGTGTAGAAATTCTATAAAGGTAAATAATGTCAGTATTTAATTAACAATGATGGGTCGCGATTCTGGTGCAGACTGTAGTCTGATTTTCAATTGTAGTGAGGATGGATACTGTTTGCTTACTTCATGGCTAAGTTGTACTAGTTTGTCTAACATGGTTCAAAACCCGTTTGTGTTTTTTTGTTAATGTTGTTCCTTTGTTAAGAATATAATTATATATTTCGTGGCCTGGTTTTGTACTTATAAAAGGGTTTTTTTCCCTTTACGAACGGATGTTTCTTCCAGAACCCCCCCGGCTACCATTCCCCCCTCCCTTGTTCCTCTTGTGTGAAATTCGGGGAGTTTTTTTTATGATCTTGATTACCCTTCTTTCATGCCCTCTTTCCTTTGAAATGAGGTGTGCGCACATCTGTGTTAGTGTGTGGGGGCCTCTGTGGGAGTGTGAGGGCGTGTCCGTTCTCACGTTGCCCCGTGTATATTAAAAAACGATATTATCTATGTTGGCAGAATAATTCTTAAAAAAAAAATAATTTTTAAAATTAAAAAGGGGGGCATATATCCAACAAACCCCTACACTACCGTCCCCCACATAGACACACAAAGATACACACGTACATATAGACAGAGATCCCCCGTGTAGCCTTTATAGACTGTTGGGGCAAGTGCTGTTAGCGAGCGCTAATGAAAGCCGGCACGGCACCCGAGGGCAGTTTTGCGGCTAGCGTGGCAGCAGGGTTAAGTGGTAACACTCGCAGCCGCACAGGAAGGGCCAAGGTTTGATTCCCGACCAGGGCACCTTTCTGTGTTGTGTTTGTAAGTTCTCTGTCCGATCTACAATTGTTCCCATCCAGTTTCCACCCATAGCTAAAACAAACCATACAATGTAACTGGTATTTGCCAAAAATATTCCATTACCTAGAAATTACTCAATTGGGCATTCCACATGGCAACAGAATGCGAAAAACTTGGCAGGGCCCATCGTGAAAACGAATGTAACGACTGCACCACGCTCACCCATCTGTTGGTCTTGTCGCGCCGGTGCTGGCTGGCGGCCAGAGCGTCGTCTTCCAACCGCGCGCTCTGCTTCACGCTCGCGTCTGCCCTATTGCTGCCGGGCGACAGCCTCGCTCGGTAGTCAACGTCTCGAAAATCGTGATCGCCACGACTATCACCGCGATTATCGCCTCGATTATCGCCTCGACTTTCGCCGCGAATATCGACGCAATTATCGCCGCGAATATCGCCGCAATTATCGCCGCGAATATCGCCTCGATTATCACCGTGCTTGTCGCCACGACTTTCGCCGCGAATATCACCGCGAACATCGCCGGGACCATCGCCACGACAGTCACCACGACTGTCGCCACGACTGTCGCCGCGACTGTCCCCGCGACTGTCGCCGCGAATGTCGCCGCGAATATCGCCGCGACTGTCGCCGCGGCTGTCACCGCGAATATCGCCTCGATTATCACCGTGCTTGTCGCCACGACTTTCGCCGCGAATATCACCACGAACATCGCCGCGACCATCGCCGGGACCATCGCCACGACAGTCACCACGACTGTCGCCGCGACTGTCGCCGCGACTGTCGCCGCGACTGTCGCCGCGACTGTCGCCGCGACTGTCGCCGCGACTGTCGCCGCGAATATCGCCGCGACTATCGCAACGGCTATCGCCGCGACTATCGCGGCGACTGTCACTGCGACTGTCACTGCGACTATCACCGCGACTATCGCGATCCTGCCTGTCCCTTCGCTCCGGGCGGTCCCGGCGGTCCGAAGAATGGTAGTCCCTCCTGCGCGATAGCGACTCTCCATAGCCGCCACCACCGCCGCCACCGCCGCCGCCACTCCTAAAGCCGCCCTCCAGACGGGTGTCGCGGTCTTTGCCGGGCTCTTCCTTCCCCTTAAAGACGGTTTCATTCAGAGGCACGGGCGGCACGAAACTGCCGACGCCCTCCGCTGGCACGGCGCCCCTCTGCTCCAGGGTGAAGTGAGCACCCGTGACATTTTCTGGTGGGGGTGGCAGCGAGATTCTGTAACCGCTGGGGGTGAATCTGGCCACGGCCCTCTGGTCCCCGTACTCGCTTTGGCCAAAGGGTATCCTTCCCACCTCTACTCCAGCCGCAGCGGCCCCGACGTCAGCCCGGTACTCTTCCCTGGCGTCGCACTGCAGGCCAGCGCCGCTTTCGCGGGCCTCGTGAAACTCCACCGGGGGGCGGTAGTCGTCCCAGTAGCCTCGAACGTTGTCTCGGGGTCCCCTCTGACCCAGCGGATCCATTGAGCGGTGGCCGGCGACGGGCCCGCGGAAATCGGCCACTTGGCTTGGGTTGGCGGGTGCCCCGTATCCCCCGGGGGGCGGCACGCGCGGGAATACGCCGTCCCAGTTTCTCGTGCCGTCCCCCGGCCAGAAATTCGACTGCAGCGTGCCGCTCGTGGCGCCCGACTGCCACAACTCGTCGGCAGGAATTTGGCTCCCCGTGAGTTGCTGCTGCTGCTGATAGGCGTCGGGTGGCTGCCAGTACTGGCCACCTTGCCCCTGGGCCTGTGAAAACCTCTCCCTCTCTCCGGGTCTGCCTCCAATGCCCTCATAGGGCCCTCTCCTGCACGGACACAATCACAGGAACAGCATCACACTGTGAGTTGCTGAAAGATTCAGTCCCGACTCTACAACAAAACTTTTCTTAAATTCACAAATCGGAAAGGGAATAGCTCTAAGTCTTGTGAGTCCAAATTGTATTTGATATGTTTTCGTCTGTTGACTAACTAGTACAATATTCACCTCAATTACACTTGATGTTTCTGTAACTTAACTTCGCGATGAATAGTCCAGCGGTAGCGTGTTCGCCACTTGCTTCGGAGGTTCATCCTTCGAACCTGGCAGGCCGCCCTGGTTATTCCCGCGGGGTGTACCGACAATAGAATGCGTGCCGTCGTCTTCGCGGTAGATATTAAAGATCACCTGCCGTTATTCTAAACGCCTAGAGGCCAATTGTGTGCCGGTGTCACATGGCTCGATTAGTACGATACACTGCAAAACCGCTACCCCTGCATCTTGCCTGTGGCGAGATGTTATCTCCATCGCCTGGTATGCAGGAGGTCGTGGGTTCAATCCCGACCTTGACGCCTGCTGTATATGGGGTCTGCGTGTCTCTCTCTCTCTCTCTCATCATCATCATGACAGTGGCTAGGAGATGTAATCTCCCTCGCCTGGTAAGCAGGAGGTCGTGGGTTCAATCCCGACCCTGACGCCTGCTGTATATGGGGTCTGCGTGTCTCTCTCTCTCATTATCATCACGGTGGCTAAGAGATGTAATCTCCCTCGCCTGGTAAGCAGGAGGTCGTGGGTTCAATCCCGACCCTGACGCCGGCTGTATATGGGGTCTGCGTGTCTCTCTCTCTCATCATCATCACGGTGGCTAGGAGATGTAATCTCCCTCGCCTGGTAAGCAGGAGGTCGTGGGTTTGATCCCAACCCTGTCGCCTGCTGGATATTTGAACTATTAGGCTGCTTGTCCACTCACCCCATGTTGAAGTTCATTGTGCCAAGCGAACCACCTGAGACACAGGCGCCCACGTCTGGCCTGCGTGAGTTACAGACAAAAAAGTCAAAGATACATTAAGTTTCTCCAAGTCGGCGAGTACTGACATCAGTCTTGTGTTTTCTAACCTCCAGGCAAATCCATTAATACCCCACTAAAATAAAATGTATTACAAAGATGTGTTTTGTTACTTCAAAGCCTCTACCAAATCTCAAAACACGTACTCAACCCTTTCAAACTCTCCCCTCTGTAAAATGCAAAGCCATCGCTTGCACAAGACTCAACAGAGCAGCAATTAAACTAATTACATCGGTGCGCATGGCAAAAATATGCAGGCGCTAAACGCCAATAATCAAGTACAACAGCCTAGTCTTCCTCTTAAGTTTCAATTTGGAAAATAACCACATCTATTGGGCTAAGAGTCATTTGTATCAACCTTTAATTCGTGCATCTGATATTTTGCAAATATAAAAAAAATCTGATTTTATATTTATACTTGAGAAAAAAATAACAAACACATGAAACGAAAGCTTACGGTATTTTCACTAACATATGGTACAATTATCGTGGCCATTGTATCGTCGTAGGATAGACTGTATACCGTAGTATTATCGCCATATCATGGAAACCCTACACTCTGATTGTGTTGGGAGAAGCATTTCGTGCCTTCCTGCTACGACTGCCTTGTTCAACGTTGACATCTGTAAATCACGAGAAAAACCAATCGGAACAGACACAAATGTGCACGCCGGAAAAACCACAAGTTACAAACACACACATGTAGACAAAGTACAGAGCCTCAGTTTAACACGGAGTAGGCTTTCGCGACCAATATTATCCATAATAACGTTTTTTTTGGGATAGATCGTGTAAATGTGTAGTTAACACACCACCACCCGACACAAATAATTATTAGCGAGGTTTATTATGAAAACAAAACGTGCCAATTAGTTACTGCTTTAGCACACCGGTGCGTTGGAGCGTAAACCCACAACATTTACAATGTGAGTACTGTGACGTTTCGCGTGTGATTACAACCAGCTTCATCAGGCGATTTGTCAGAATTGTTAAGTCCTGTTTCGGTTTTGTTTACATGACAAAAACCTTACTAGTTAGCTGTGTCGGGTGGTGGTGGGTTAACAACACATTTATATTTACGCGATCTAAACCAAACAATTACCTTCATTAAGCACAGAGCCTTTGTGCATAATATGAAAACCATCAGCGGTTCCAGAAGGAAGTGCATTATGAACGGAGTGCATTGCACAAATACTAATCTGCCTTGTTTTCGGTTATAAGCCTGCATTGAAGTGTTTAATAAAATACGCTTCTACATTAAATCCAACGCAGTCCCTTTTAACATTTGAAAGGAGCATTTGTTTCTTACTCAGTCAAGAGACAATTGTGGAAATTCCACATTCCTAAAACGTGGGAGGGGCTACTCCCTCCGCAGGACAGCTATAGCGGATTGACCACAAAAGTGCCATTCGTTTGATCTACCCAAGAGGAGTTAATTAATTGTCCTTTACGTTATTCGTGACTAACAGGTAAAGTGGATATTATGAGTCGTTTATTGACAGGCAGATTGTCCTTTCTTCATTAAACACGACTTTAATAGTCCTCTCGACAGGTATAAAACAAATCTAATAAGTTACACGCGACTTTTCGGGTCATAACCCTGTAAAATGGATATAGAATGGGCGACGTTTTGGGCAACGCGAGGCATCACAGAACTGTTCGATAACAGAACGTAATCGTTTACAACGGGGGGGCTTTACCCAGCCACCGGTGGAGATGGTGACGATACATTGTTTTATTGTTTTTGCTTTTAACGTATTAATTGCACAGGGCTCCTGCTCGAAACGTCGCCTATTGTATATTGCACCACGCAGCGTCACCATCATCACCCGCGTGTTCTCGACAGGCTGAGATAAGTCAATTAACATCGCTGTTAGCAACACGAGTAAAATTTTGTTGCAACAAAGTCGCACTTATGAGCTTATTGTTGCTAAATCGTTTAAATTCAGTCCAAGAATACAAAAGGCCTACCCGCTCGCTACGACAGAATTCAACCACTTAAAAGCACCGCGATCTCGTAGCGAGGCGTTTGTAACACGCGCGGGCGTTACTCGTTAAGGATTAGCGGGAAAAAAGTAACGCTTAGAATAAAAGCGTAAACATTTACAACGCTACGCGATTTATTCTCAAGGAGCGTTTAGCGCCGAAGTCTTCGCTAGGCCGTGCTAGGCCCAAGCCAGCCAACGAACGTTTAAAATTGTTTAAATGAACCACCCCTGTCGTTTAAAATTGAAATACCTTGGCGGACTCCACGAGGTAATGCGCTCGCTCGATTTATTTGCGACCAGTTTGGATGATTTCATTCACGAGTTACCAAAAAGAACGGCGACTGCGCGGCCGCGGACTCGCCCCTAACACCACTAACACCCCCAGCACTCCAAGATGGCAGCAGGGGGACCCAGAATGCATCGCGCTTCAATGACTACGAGCCGTGGTCTATCCACTGCTGGACGAGACGTCACCACGAGCCGTGACGTCACCACGAGCCGTGGTCTATCCACTACTGGGTGTGACGTCACCATGAGCCGTGGTCTATCCACTACTGGGTGTGACGTCACCATGAGCCGTGGTCTATCTACTGCTGGGTGTGACGTCACCATGAGCCGTGGTCTATCTACTGCTGGGTGTGACGTCACCACGAGCCGTGACGTCACCACAAGCCGTGGTCTATCCACTGCTGGGTGTGACGTCACCATTAGCCGTGGTCTATCTACTGCTGGGTGTGACGTCACCACGAGCCGTGGTCTATCCACTACTGGGTGTGACGTCACCACGAGCCGTGGTCTATCCACTACTGGGTGTGACGTCACCATGAGCCGTGGTCTATCTACTGCTGGGTGTGACGTCACCATGAGCCGTGGTCTATCCACTGCTGGACGAGACGTCACCACGAGCCGTGACGTCACCACGAGCCGTGGTCTATCCACTACTGGGTGTGACGTCACCACGAGCCGTGGTCTATCCACTACTGGGTGTGACGTCACCATGAGCCGTGACGTCACCACAAGCCGTGGTCTATCCACTGCTGGGTGTGACGTCACCATTAGCCGTGGTCTATCTACTGCTGGGTGTGACGTCACCACGAGCCGTGGTCTATCCACTACTGGGTGTGACGTCACCACGAGCCGTGGTCTATCCACTACTGGGTGTGACGTCACCATGAGCCGTGGTCTATCCACTGCTGGACGAGACGTCACCACGAGCCGTGACATCACCACGAGCCGTGGTCTATCCACTGCTGGGTGTGACGTCACCATGAGCCGTGGTCTATCCACTACTGGGTGTGACGTCACCATGAGCCGTGACGTCACCACAAGCCGTGGTCTATCCACTGCTGGGTGTGACGTCACCATGAGCCGTGGTCTATCTACTGCTGGGTGATGGAATGCTGTTCCGTATTTCAAAAAAATTAACCTGAATAGGTAAATCAATTGACGTTTGTGTTTCTTCATAATCAGGCACTGTCTGTCCACTGCTGGATGAAGGTAACCCCCACATCGACATCATTCATCACGGTTCTACGATGTCACGATCAATTATCTTTGCACGTGAAAGTGGTCATTGTTCCTTCTCTCCATCATCAGTCTTGTCCGTCAGCCATCGTTTCTTCTTGGCGATGCGGCTTGTGCTCATCTGTGTTTTGTTTAAATATTACCCAAAGGTTTAAATATTACCCAAAGGTCATGGCCAAAGGTGAGGGTTGGAGCGTAGATCGACCTGTAAACCGAGAGCTTCGTTCGAGAGCTCAGCTCCCGCTTCACTACCACGTAACGGTGTAGCGACCACAACACTGCGGATGCCGCACCGATCCCCCGGCTGATCTCCCACTTACCATCACTCGAGGTACTTAAACTCCTCCACTAAGGGCAGCTGTTCCCCCCTCACCTGGAGAACACAGTCCACCATATCTCAGGAATGAACCATGACCTCAAATTTGGAGGTGCTGGTCCTCATCCCAGCCACTTCACACTCGGCATCAAACCGTCCAAGTGCACGCTGAGATCACAGACTGAGGAGGCAAAGAGCACAACATCATCTGCAAAAATCCACGACGCCACCTCCATGCCCCCGTACTGAATAACTCTACATGCCTCGGCTGCGCCTTGATATCCTGTCCATGAAAATTGCAGGAATGGAGACAAAATGCACCCTTGGCAGAGTCCAACACCCACAGTGAACGACTTTGATTTCACACCAAGAATACGGACGCAGCTCTCACTCTGTGAATAGAGGGACTGGATAGCGCACCAAAGTAGCATCGGTACATCATACTCCAGCAGCACCTCCCACAAGACATTGTGGGGAACACGGTCAGGTGCCTTCTCCAAGTCTATAAAGCAGAGGTAGACTGGAGAAGCAAACTCCCATGACCCCTCAAATGTCTGTGAGAAGACAAAGAGCTGGTCCATTGTTCCATGACCATGATGGTATCTGCATTGTTCCTCCTGCATCTGAGGCTCGACCAACGGGCAGCGCCTCCTCTCCAGAACTCTGGCATAGGTTTTACCCGGAACGCTGAGGAATGAGATCTCTCTGTATTTAGAGCACACCCTCTGATCCTCTTTCTTAAAAATGGTAAACACAACCCAAGTTTGCCAATCCAGAGGTACTGTACCCGCCTTCCATGCAACATTGAAGCGGCGTGTTAACCACGATACTCCTACACTGCCCAGCGCTTTCAACAACTCTGGGCGAATCTCGTCCACTCCAGCAGCTTTGCCAATACAAAGGCCCTCGACCACCGCAGCGACTTCAGCAGCTGTGATGGATCCGACCCCCTGAGCTGTTTCCAGGGTTCCCTCCTGACAGGAGGGCATGTCCACCGAGTTGAGCTCCTCAAAATGTTCCTTCCACCTCTCGACTGTCTCCTTAGTTGAGTTCAATGTTACGTCGCCACCCTTACTGAGAACATCCTGGGCCACGTCCCATCGACCACTGATCAGGCGTCGGATGGTTTGCCAAACTCCTCCCACGCCCGGGCTTTCGCTTAAGTGACTGCTACCGCTGCCACCCTCCTGGCAAGCCGGTACCTCTCAATCGATTCGGGAGGCCTTTTTCCGAGCATAGCTCAGAAAGCCTCCTTCTTCAACTTGACAGCTTCCCTCACCACTGGTGTCCACCAGTGGGTCCTAGGGTTGCCGCCATGACAGGCACCAACTGCCTTCAGGCCACAGATTTTCGCAGCTGCATCGACAATTGAGGTCCTGAACATCGTCCACTCGGACTCAATGTCCATGACCTCCCCTGGAGTGTCAGATAGGTTTTCCCGGAGACGGAAGTTCAAATCTTTCTGCACTGGGTCTTCCGCCAGACATTCCCAGAAGACCCGCCACTATTCGTTGGGGCCTTCCACGTCTATCTGGTTGGTGCCCCAAGCATCAGATCCAACTTACCACCAGGTGGTGATCAGTTGACATCTCTGCCCCTCTCTTCACCTGAGTGTCCAGAACATATGGCCTTAGGTTCGATGATACAACTATAAAGTCAATCATTGACCTTCGGCCCAGGGTGCTCTGGTACCAAATCCACTTTTGAGCATCCTTGTGTTCGAACTTGGTGTTTGTTATTGACATTCCGTGACTCGTGCAGAATTCCAATAACATCTCACCATTCGGGTTGAGATCAGGGGGGCCTTTACTCCCCATAATCAACATTTATAAGATCATCTGACTGACATGAGCTGCATACTTAGGTGTAGTTTGTATATTGAAATCACAGTACTCATAGCAACACAGCTATGCTGGGGGTGGGAGCCTCTAGCAAGCATCATGCCACGAGGTATCCACCACAATCTCAGATCACACGTGAGAGGATATCGACAAGTAGGTTTATTTTAAAACGATGCTCAGTATCTTATAAACATGTACAATCACCTTTTGGCGTCATCTGGTCGAACACCATATGAGACTAGGCTCTAAAGAAAGCTGTCTCTGGTGTGGACCAATCAGTTTCAAAGACAATGCATAAATTATCAGAGTATTGTTTTTTGTTTGCATTTGACTGCAAGTATTGTGGTTAATGTAAGCATGATTCCTTGCAAAAGGTGTCAGTTTTGTTTTCAGAAAAAAGGGGAAAACCCCTATTAGTAATGTACAATCACCTTGGGTTTAAAATTCTCTCAGCACTCTTTTTAATCATCATATGTCCTTACCGCAAATAGCAATAATGCTACAGATGGTATTTTTGATTTATTGTTGCTTCAATTTGCAAGGAGCTTTAAATATCTCGACACGATTTGAAATCAATGTGAAAAGCGCTGATGAGTCGCGTTAATTTTGTGTTTGCTCGTGTTCGGCAAAGAAAAAAACGCTGCGATGCAGAAAGAGAAGTGAGCCCAGTGGCAAAAATTGAGATGCCACGTGCTCTGTGGGTGTGTTGAGGGCTTGAGGGGTTGGGGGCTCGGGCCTACGGTAGGGCTTTCTCTTTTCTTTCATGTAAATTAATAGCAGCAGATTAAAGGTGTAATTTTAGATTCGTTATCCGCTCGATTGTCAGTTCAGGACCAGAGTGGATCTCGTCCATAGGTAGAGTTTGACTTCCATATTTGGGTTGGGACGAGTGGGAAGGGGTTCGCTTTGTCCCTCACATTAGGACTCGGGGGCCATATCATTAATACTTTTTTTATCTTAATTGTAAACTACTGAGTGAAGACTGCAGGGGAAGTGGCGGCAGAGTGTTTACGATGGTGGTCGACGGTTTGGGATTCGGCCACGTGCCACTCGCAGGCTGCCCAAATCTTCGACGTGCCATTCTGCGCGTCGGGTGGGCCACGTTGGCCACGTGGGCCCGGGTCCTGATTCGTTTTGATTGGTCGACTCGGTGGTAGGCGCTGAAGCTGGTCCATGGCACCGTGAGCGTAGCCCCCCTCCCCAGCAGCGGCGCGCCATCGGTGTCATCCGCCGCTCCGCTAAAAAGTCCAGGAACGAGAGGACAAGTGAGAACGCCCCCCTTAAATATCCTGTCTCCCACAGGATTTCCTCAATTCGGTTTTACGAGTTTTTTTTTCGGTGGTGCCACTATGTGAGATGGAGGTCATGGTGTCACTGTGTGAGGTGGAGGTCGTGGTATCACTGTGTGAGATGGAGGTCGTGGTGTCACTGTGTGAGATTAAGGTCGTGGTGTCACTGTGTGAGGTGGAGGTCGTGGTATCACTGTGTGAGATGAAGGTCGTGGTGTCACTGTGTGAGATGGAGGTCGTGGTGTCACTGTGTGAGATGGAGGTCGTGGTATCACCGTGTGAGATGGAGGTCGTGGTATCACCGTGTGAGATGGAGGTCGTGGTATCACCGTGTGAGATGGAGGTCGTGGTGTCACTGTGTGAGATGGAGGTCGTGGTGTCACTGTGTGAGATGAAGGTTGTGGTATCACCGTGTGAGATGGAGGTCGTAGTGTCACTGTGTGAGATGGAGGTCGTGGTGTCACTGTGTGAGATGGAGGTCGTGGTGTCACCGTGTGAGATGGAGGTCGTAGTGTCACTGTGTGAGATGAAGGTCGTGGTGTCACTGTGTGAGATGGAGGTCGTGGTGTCACTGTGTGAGATGGAGGTCGTGGTGTCACTGTGTGAGATGGAGGTCGTGGTGTCACTGTATGAGATGGAGGTCGTGGTGTCACTGTGTGAGATGGAGGTCGTGGTGTCACTGTGTGAGATGGAGGTCGTGGTGTCACCGTGTGAGATTGAGGTCGTGGTGTCACCGTGTGAGATGGAGGTCGTGGTGTCACTGTGTGAGATGGAGGTCGTGGTGTCACCGTGTGAGATGGAGGTCGTGGTGTCACCGTGTGAGATGGAGGTCGTGGTGTCACTGTGTGAGATGGAGGTCGTGGTGTCACTGTATGAGATGGAGGTCGTGGTGTCACTGTGTGAGATGGAGGTCGTGGTGTCACTGTATGAGATGGAGGTCGTGGTGTCACTGTGTGAGATGAAGGTCGTGGTGTCACTGTGTGAGATGGAGGTCGTGGTGTCACTGTGTGAGATGAAGGTCGTGGTGTCACTGTGAGATGAAGGTCGTGGTGTCACTGTGTGAGATGAAGGTCGTGGTGTCACTGTGTGAGATGAAGGTCGTGGTGTCACCGTGTGAGATGGAGGTCGTGGTGTCACCGTGTGAGATGGAGGTCGTGGTGTCACCGTGTGAGATGGAGGTCGTGGTGTCACTGTGTGAGATGGAGGCCGTGGTGTCACTGTGTGAGATGGAGGTCGTGGTGTCACCGTGTGAGTTGGATGCCCGTTCAAGGTTAAAGTTTATTTGGTGTAACCAGGTAAGAACTCAAGTGAACCAACAAAGATTCTCAAATGCGAGAGTAACCTGGGGGGGTGGGTGAGTGGGGTTCACCAAAATGCCAAAAGCAACGAGACGATAACAAATGCGCGTACTGCAACGAAGGGCGAATGAAAATTGGAGCAAAAAACACAACAAGCAATCGCTGGCCGAGTGCGAGGAGGAAGAGGAGGAGGGGATTGAGAGCCACCACGGCGTCGCTGCGGTGCCCCAAACGTCTCCTTCATCCCGCGTGCGAGTGTGAACGGTGGCTTACCCGGCTGGCAGAATTCACTCGGTTCAACACGCAGTAGATGGGCTTTTGCTACCAATATTATCCATCGTAGAGACTTTTTGGGTTAGATCGCGTGAATATAAACGTCCCAGTAAACCTGCCACCACCCGGCAGAGTTAATTTGTGAGATTTGTCACGTCAACAAAACATTACAATTCGTTACGAGTACACCGGTGTGTTGGAGAGTAAACCCACAATTATGAATTGTAAATGTTGTAGTGGGTTTACTCTCCAACACACAATCGGTTAGTGCTCGACTAGTAACACATTGGCACGTTTTGTTTACGTGACAAACCTTACTAATTTGGCTGTGTCGGGTGGTGGTGGCGGGTTTAACGACACATTTGATTTACGCGATCTAACCCCAAAAACCTTTATTATTAAGATTAACTTGGTCCAATCGTGGCCTACATTTTGTGCCTTTATTGCTGGTTGAACAACAGCCACTGTTGCCAGCCCATTCTGGGATCGTATTTTGCCCGTTGGCCCAACATTGGCGCACGTTTCGTCAGAAACCTCTCCCGGCACCCGTGCCGACCCGATGCTTCAGACATCGTTCGCCCAACTGCTGCACCTCCTTGCCCAATCTTCACTCGGCCTCAAATAATCAATCCAATGATTTTTTACGACATTTATTTTTTTCCCCAGCAAAGCCTCGCTGAATCCCAAGACTCTTATTTTAGGAGGGTGTCATTCTTCAGCGTTCACGGGACGTAAACAGGTTTTCTTATTTTTGCCGGCATGTTGGCAAAAATGTGGGACAACGACGCATGGCGCGAGTGACCCGCCCCTTTCTTCGAGCATCTTCACAACTTCTACGGCCGAAGTGTTCACCAGAGGCGGCCCGGGGCTCGAGCCGCGGGGACGCTGCGATGAGCAGCACACCGCTGGGGAGCGGCGACGAAGGCCACGTGGCCACGGGGAGTGAATGTCAACACTGGGAGGGGGGGGGCATCCGCTCTGAATGGGTGCCCTGAGGGGAGGCTTGCAACAGTGGAATTTTGTTCTGAATGCTGGCAACAAAAACTTGAATGACGTCCCATCGTTGTGTGCGTGTGTGTGTAGCTCCTCAAACGCGTCTCACGATCGCCACTAACACCCGGTCCCCCCCCCTCCGCCTCGTCCTCCTCTCTGAGAAGCGAGGATGCTTACCAGGTGCTTCTAAACGCAGCTGTGTCCCAACTTCTTGCACATCTCGCACAGGTGAGAGGGGTGCTGCTTTCTCGGGTCCAGCGTGTTCTCACTGTCCGGCATATTCAGGGGATCCTGCACAAGAAGGTGGGGCAACACTGAGACAGATGTGGACAATGATAAACTAGAATCAACATTCCCCCCCACCTCCCCCTGATTCAGTTGACACGATTTGGAGTTGGGATTCGATTCAAAGGTCGCTTGATGACTGGGGGGTCGTTGCAGAGACATGCGCCCCACATTTGTTGCGTTACAGTCGCATCGCTTTCTTTTTACGTCACGCGATTTTGAAACGGCGCGTTCGATTGACACTTTTATTTGTTAACCGCACGTGGTCATTGCAATAACGAGCTCCTCAAGCGCGTGGGCTACGGTGCAGGCAGCGCGCGTGCGAGCTCGTCATCAGTCGGGCGGCAAGGTGGAGTCGCGCTGCTGCCTGAGGTGCGGCAGCAGCAGCAGCAGCAGCGGCAGCAGCAGCGCCGAGTGCTGGCAGCTGCGCCAGGCAGCTGCACTTTGTCTTGTGCACCCATTTGCCGACCAAATATGTCTGGTAATCATCTCGCCAACTTGTTAAAAAACAAATATCTCTTGTTTTAATTACTTTTGAGCAATTTTCTTTCTTGAAAAAAGTCTGTTGCTATCTTTACTACACATACGGTAGTTTTGCAAATACGACGTGTTGCTGTGACCAGTGACATATGTTGACGTAAGAACCAGGTGTCGATAGCGTGCTCTCCCTAACCCCCACGATTTAATTTATTTGTCATGGGAAAATTACTACTTAAATAACTATGGAAATTACTACTTGAATTACTATGAAAATTACTACTTGAATTACTATGACAATTACTAGTTAAATTTACTATGAAAATTACTATGACAATTACGATGAAAATTACTACTTAAATTACTATGAAATTGTTACGATGAATACTATGAAAATTACGACTTAAAGTACTATGAAAATTACTATGATAATGACTATGAAAACTACGTTTAATGTACGCGACTTTTAAGTTGCGCCACAGAATGCTCTTCCATTCAATGGCACAGTCACTACTTTGGCGGTTCAGTCAAACTTAAGGACGTGCATAATCATACTAAATAAATAAATAATGCGCTGCGCCGGCCAGTTGACCGTACGTGGCGCACCCTCCCTCCCTCAGCACGGGTTGGGGAGTGGAAAAGGCCCGGCCCGGTTCAAGTATTACTCAGCACTCGTGTGAGCTGTGACCAAGAAATCTCACTTTCTATGATATTGTGATCATGATTATGACGAAGATCTGTGATGACCCGATGGAGATCTCAAACACGGTGTTTGCTCATCTCTCCACATGGCCTCGTGAACGAGCGCCGTCAGTTGGTGGCTATTTGACGTATTGGGGCCTTTGGTCTTGTTCTCCGCACACAAACAACAATAACAACCCCACCCGCCCCCCAAAAACAAACTCGGTTCGTCGGATTAAAAACTCCGGAGTGCGTGAACCACCACCACCACCACCGCCGCCACCGCCGCCGCCACCGCCACCACCGCCGCCACCACCGCCACCGCCACAACCGCCGCGTGCGTCACCGCTCGCGATGAGAACCCACAGGAAGCTGCCCCCCCCCGCACCTGCTTGTAAGGGTACACGTTGATGATGCACTTTTCGCATTTCTGCCCCGTGTTGGCCCAGGAGGACGCGCTCATCCACATGCGATTGCACTGGGGGCACTGGAACGTGCCAAAGCAACGGTTTTTTCCCTGGTACGGGGTGAGAAGTTTGCCCGAGGAAGTCTTCTGTTGGGGGCCATGGTGGCGACATTGACGACCCTGGAGAAAGGGGGGGAAAGCACAAACACACGCACAGACACAACCTCGACATCGCCTCTTGGCTTTATGCACTGCCGACACGTAACGTCTTCCACGTGTCGTTTGAAAAGTGTCCAAAGAAATATGAAAATAAAACAAATGATCGTTGGCACAGTTTCAAAGCTTCCTGATGTTGTTGATTTGTTTGTTGTTTTTTTGTTTTGTTCACGCATCGAACGTTCAATGTGCGGCTGCTCCCTGAAACGCATCACAGCGGGCGAGCAAGATGTCACTGCACGACGATGCGTGGTCCCTGCTCTTACCCGCAAATTCCCATGCACATTTAAAGGAATAGGCCTTTCACGAGCAAATATTATTAAGTGGAATTGATTATTCTTTTTGGGGGGTAAAATATTGTGTGTGTCGTGTGTTGTTCATCCTCCTCCACCCAACGGATCCAATTAACAGTAAAGTTGTCACGTGATAAGTGAAAGTGACAACAACCGCTTGGGAGCGATCGGCACGCGACCGCCAATTAACAATTGCAGCAAAAATTGACATCCCCGAACATCCTTGCAAACGAAATGTTCCACGCCAAGGGATTATCTATGCGAAAATGTTGCACTAAATATTTAACTAAATATTCAATTCAATATATAGTTCAATATATAGTTTAAGTGCCGAGGTCAGGAGTCGGGAAAAAAACATTATTAAACAGACTTTTTTTTTATTCGGCAATTATTAATGAGGGTCACGGAGCGGTCCCTTAAAGAGCCACGACATGCGGCCCCAGAGCCACTGACCTAGGTGGTGTGAGATGGAGGTCGTGGTGCCACTGTGTGAGATGGAGGTCGTGGTGTCACTGTGTGAGATGGATGCCCGTGTGGTTAGTTTGTGTAGCCAGGCGAGAACTCATGAGAACTAAGAGTCTTAAATTGCGAGAGTGAGGAGGGGGGGTCACCATAAAAACCAAAAGCAACGACACGAAAACAAATGTGCGTACATAACAATGAAGGGCGACGAGAAATCGAATAGGCAGCGGAGCAAAACAAACACAACGAGCAATCACTTCGGAGAAGACTCGCAAGGAAGATCACCTGTGAGGCCATGGCTTGCGCGCCGCTTGTCGTGGAGAGGAGGAGTGGAGCCGGCGGGGTGGAGTGAGACTCACGACTGCGATGCGAGTGGTAGGATGGGCGCAGCGGTATTTATAGAGCGGCGCGGGGAGTCACCACACTTTCTTGCTGAGCCGAGGCGTCACTTCTCGGAACGACACTTGCGCACCGACACACACACCGACACACACACACACCGACACACACACACACCGACACACAACAACCGCCATTCGCCACTAAGTGGCGGTGACGCCACCACAACGCTTGCGCCAGGCCATGTGCACCTTGAGGCCACGTGAAGTGTCGAACGCCCGCTGGCAGGAGGTCACGGGGCAGACCCAGATGCCACGGGTCGACTGACCGAGATGACACACACACACCGACACACACAGATCAAAGATCCCCCGTATAGCCTTAATAGACTGTAGGGGCAAGTGCTGTTAGCGAGCACCTATAAAGGCCAGAACGGTACACGAGGGGGGTGGGTGGCCAGCACCACGCCCGACCGCCTTTGTCTCCCTAGTGGCAATGTTTACACACCGCACCAGGTACTCATTTGAGGCTGAGTTGACCTAGGGGAGGCCCGGGACCGGTTCAGATAATCGTCACTGGTGTTGGCCGTGAGCGGGAATCAACTCCTCATCTTTAAACAAAACAATTAATCTAAACGGAATTTATTTCTACCACAGCCTTCTAGCTGTTCATCCTTCACTACAAAACTTCGGAGCGCTTTTCAACGACTCGGTGTTCTCATCGGCAGAGTCGGGATTTGTGTTGCTGCTGCTGCTGCTTCAATCGATGCTGGCGAACGACCGCAGGTCGACAGGCGGGACCCCACCGCCCCTCGGTCGCTCACGGCAAGGAGACCCCGCGGGGATCGATTGCAGACGGCGTCACTTCACGGCAAGACGAGGCCGCATGCCGTCCACGCTGCTGACGGGTGGGGCGGCCACGGCGTCATTTAGCAGAAGCGGAGACGAACGCCGTCCATGGGTGCGCAATGGGTGGTGGGCCATGACGCCCACAGTTGTTCTGGTCCACAGCCCGCTGCCGCCTGCTTGGGGCAATGGGACAGGGAAACGCCTTCGACTGACAGCGCTCGCTAGGCAAACCGCGTGACAACGCCACGAGATGAGACTACGCCGCCTGACCGGTTTTCCCCCTCCACATTTAGAATCAACATTTGTGAGAGCCAGGTCGCTTCTGAAGAAGAGCTGCGTAGCTCAGTGGGGCCTTACCTGGTCAAATAGACACATACAGAATCTCTCTCCTGGGCTCTACATAGGGACAACACAGAAAAAAATACAAATTATTTGTCTACACATCCCATCAGCAACGTGGCCTTCTAGGAATGCAGTCTTTCAAGCCAAACTCCTGCACGTGATGTTGACATTGTCTCATCGGCAGCACATAATCAAGCTTCGCTTCAGGCAATGCTGGTCAACTGTCAGATGTCCGTGTGGAAACTTTCAATATAATTTTTAAAACAGTCTGCCTCAGCAGCAGATCATGCTTTCCCACCTTATGACAGACGCTTGTGTTGCTCCCTCAGTCATCTCAGTCAGTCGACCCGTGGCACCTGCTGGGTCTGCCCGTGACCTCCTGCCAGCGGGCGTTCGACACTTCACGTGGCCTCAAGGTGCACTTGGCCTGGCACAAGCGTCGTGGTGACGTCACCGCCACTTAGTGGCGAATGGCGGTTGTTGTTGGTCTGTGTTGTGTGTGTGTCACTGTGTGTGTGTGTGAAGGACTTCTCTCACACCGTACGTAGCCAACCGCGCTAATCGGGGATACGGGGAAAGGACAACAAACTAAACACAAAGCGCAGTTCTCAAGATGTGGGTTCTCAATAGAGGTGATGATATTAACGTGCATCATAGCTCCCAGCGGCTTCCTAATATCGGGAGGAAGAGCGTTCCAGACGGCCACAGAACTCTCACCGTACGTAGCGGAACGCGCTAATCGGAGGTACGGGAAAGGAGAACAAACTAAACACAAAGCGCAGTTCTAAATAAAAAATTTTTTGCCAACCTTATAAAACTAAACGTTTAACCTACTCACGCCGGCTTGTGCCCGCCCTCACAGTCGGGCATATTTGCGGAATACACCACGCCGCCGTTGACCCTGGCCATTGACCGAGCAACCCAACGTTGCTACCAGCAGCTCCCTCCGCAGCAGGACAATGTGTTCCTGAACCTGTGCCTTGTTCTGCCTGATGTTGACTCCGTTCTGAGTGTCTGGGTGCGGTGTGTAAACATCAACACTGGGGAAACAAAGGCGGCCGGGTGCTCTCTAACACCATTCGCGTCATCTTCTTGCTTCAACCTGCGGAGGTTTTGGTGGCCGGGGCAGGGAGTGGAGTTGGTGCGGAGTTCGATTCCCGCGTGCGAGCCACGCTGAGAAGCAGGCGAGTCCACTGTGATCGAGTCCGCGGAGCTCTAAACAACTTCGCAAAGTTCTGGTCTCCTACTCTTAGGTTGTTTTCGGTAAAGTCACGTAGGTATAAAATAATGATAAAATAATAATAAATGAAAATATTTTTTCATGTATTATTATTTTATCATTATAATAATAAATAAAATAGTTTTGTTCTTTTCATTTATTATTATTTTATCATTATTTTTACCTACGTGACTTTACCGAAAAAAACCTAAGAGTACGAATCCTTGCAGTCACGAAAGCTTCAAATCTAGAATTCTGATTGTTTTTTATTCACTGATATTAATTAAATTCAAAAGTCACAATCCTGGCGGAACGATCACTCACAAATTTGCATTTCGCAGAAGAATCGATACTCGCTCGGGTTCAGGGCTCCCGCGGATTGGAAACAAACACTCGATCCGCCGAATCGATTTTTAGGGCATCAAGTTGCTACGGAATCGATGCCATGAGAATCGATTGCGTCAGAATCGATGCGTCGGAATCTTAAAGAGGCAATCCGATTTCCGGACAGAGCCGCGCGCTCCAGACCGGCGCCTCCTGCTGCAGCAACAACTCGTTCTCGTCTCTAACTCGTTCTTGTCTCCAACTCATTCTTGTCTCTAACTCGTTCTTTATCTTTAACTCGTTTGTCTCCAACTCATTCTTTAACTCGTTCTTTATCTTTATAACTCATTCACCGGGTCACGGGATGGTTTCGTTCGTCGTCATTCCCTCCCGGGGGCCCGCGGCGGTGCGGCAGCGTGCGTCAGGCAAGGCCGAGGCTGTTGCGAGGGGCCTATGGGGGCCGCTCCATCAGATCTCTCTTTTGTTTAACACTTGGAAGTTTAGTAGTTTAACACGTGGTAGGTTTAACACGTGGTAGGTTTACACGTGGTAAGTTTATCGCGTGGTAGTTTAACGCGTGGTAGTTTAACGCGTGGTAGTTTAGTTTAACGCGTGGTAGTTTAACGCGTGGTAGTTTAACGCGTGGTAGTTTAGTTTAACGCGTGGTAGTTTAACGCGTGGTAGTTTAACGCGCGGTAGTTTAACGCGTGGTAGTTTAGTTTAACGCGTGGTAGTTTAACGCGCGGTAGTTTAACGCGCGGTAGTTTAACGCGCGGTAGTTTAACGCGCGGTAGTTTAACGCGCGGTAGTTTAACGCGCGGTAGTTTAACGCGCGGTAGTTTAACGCGCGGTAGTTTAACGCGCGGTAGTTTAACGCGCGGTAGTTTAACGCGCGGTAGTTTAACGCGCGGTAGTTTAACGCGCGGTAGTTTAACGCGCGGTAGTTTAACGCGCGGTAGTTTAACGCGCGGTAGTTTAACGCGCGGTAGTTTAACGCGCGGTAGTTTAACGCGCGGTAGTTTAACGCGCGGTAGTTTAACGCGCGGTAGTTTAACGCGCGGTAGTTTAACGCGCGGTAGTTTAACGCGCGGTAGTTTAACGCGCGGTAGTTTAACGCGCGGTAGTTTAACGCGCGGTAGTTTAACGCGCGGTAGTTTAACGCGCGGTAGTTTAACGCGCGGTAGTTTAACGCGCGGTAGTTTAACGCGCGGTAGTTTAACGCGCGGTAGTTTAACGCGCGGTAGTTTAACGCGCGGTAGTTTAACGCGCGGTAGTTTAACGCGCGGTAGTTTAACGCGCGGTAGTTTAACGCGTGGTAGTTTAACGCGCGGTAGTTTAACGCGTGGTAGTTTAACGCGCGGTAGTTTAACGCGCGGTAGTTTAACGCGCGGTAGTTTAACGCGTGGTAGTTTAACGCGTGGTAGTTTAACGCGTGGTAGTTTAGTTTAACGCGTGGTAGTTTAACGCGCGGTAGTTTAGTTTAACGCGTGGTAGTTTAACGCGCGGTAGTTTAACGCGTGGTAGTTTAACGCGCGGTAGTTTAACGCGTGGTAGTTTAACGCGTGGTAGTTTAACGCGTGGTAGTTTAGTTTAACGCGTGGTAGTTTAACGCGCGGTAGTTTAACGCGCGGTAGTTTAACGCGTGGTAGTTTAACGCGTGGTAGTTTAACGCGTGGTAGTTTAACGCGTGGTAGTTTAGTTTAACGCGTGGTAGTTTAACGCGCGGTAGTTTAACGCGTGGTAGTTTAACGCGTGGTAGTTTAGTTTAACGCGTGGTAGTTTAACGCGCGGTAGTTTAACGCGTGGTAGTTTAACGCGTGGTAGTTTAACGCGTGGTAGTTTAACGCGCGGTAGTTTAACGCGCGGTAGTTTAGTTTAACGCGTGGTAGTTTAACGCGCGGTAGTTTAACGCGCGGTAGTTTAACGCGCGGTAGTTTAACGCGCGGTAGTTTAACGCGCGGTAGTTTAACGCGTGGTAGTTTAACGCGTGGTAGTTTAACGCGTGGTAGTTTAGTTTAACGCGTGGTAGTTTAACGCGCGGTAGTTTAGTTTAACGCGTGGTAGTTTAACGCGCGGTAGTTTAACGCGTGGTAGTTTAACGCGTGGTAGTTTAGTTTAACGCGTGGTAGTTTAACGCGCGGTAGTTTAACGCGCGGTAGTTTAACGCGTGGTAGTTTAACGCGTGGTAGTTTAGTTTAACGCGTGGTAGTTTAACGCGCGGTAGTTTAACGCGTGGTAGTTTAACGCGTGGTAGTTTAACGCGTGGTAGTTTAACGCGCGGTAGTTTAACGCGCGGTAGTTTAGTTTAACGCGTGGTAGTTTAACGCGTGGTAGTTTAACGCGTGGTAGTTTAACGCGTGGTAGTTTAACGCGTGGTAGTTTAGTTTAACGCGTGGTAGTTTAGTTTAACGCGCGGTAGTTTAGTTTAACGCGTGGTAGTTTAACGCGTGGTAGTTTAACGCGTGGTAGTTTAACGCGTGGTAGTTTAACGCGTGGTAGTTTAACGCGTGGTAGTTTAACGCGTGGTAGTTTAACGCGTGGTAGTTTAACGCGTGGTAGTTTAACGCGTGGTAGTTTAGTTTAACGCGTGGTAGTTTAACGCGTGGTAGTTTAACGCGTGGTAGTTTAGTTTAACGCGTGGTAGTTTAACGCGTGGTAGTTTAGTTTAACGCGTGGTAGTTTAACGCGTGGTAGTTTAGTTTAACGCGTGGTAGTTTAACGCGTGGTAGTTTAGTTTAACGCGCGGTAGTTTAACGCGCGGTAGTTTAACGCGTGGTAGTTTAACGCGTGGTAGTTTAGTTTAACGCGTGGTAGTTTAACGCGTGGTAGTTTAACGCGTGGTAGTTTAGTTTAACGCGTGGTAGTTTAACGCGTGGTAGTTTAGTTTAACGCGCGGTAGTTTAACGCGTGGTAGTTTAACGCGCGGTAGTTTAACGCGTGGTAGTTTAGTTTAACGCGTGGTAGTTTAACGCGTGGTAGTTTAACGCGTGGTAGTTTAGTTTAACGCGTGGTAGTTTAACGCGTGGTAGTTTAACGCGTGGTAGTTTAGTTTAACGCGTGGTAGTTTAACGCGTGGTAGTTTAGTTTAACGCGCGGTAGTTTAACGCGCGGTAGTTTAACGCGTGGTAGTTTAACGCGTGGTAGTTTAACGCGCGGTAGTTTAACGCGCGGTAGTTTAACGCGCGGTAGTTTAACGCGCGGTAGTTTAGTTTAACGCGCGGTAGTTTAACGCGTGGTAGTTTAACGCGCGGTAGTTTATCGCGTGGTAGTTTAACGCGTGGTAGTTTAACGCGCGGTAGTTTAACGCGTGGTAGTTTAGTTTAACGCGTGGTAGTTTAACGCGCGGTAGTTTATCGCGTGGTAGTTTATCGCGTGGTAGTTTAACGCGCGGTAGTTTAACGCGTGGTAGTTTATCGCGTGGTGGTTTAACGCGCGGTAGTTTAACGCGCGGTAGTTTAACGCGTGGTAGTTTAACGCGTGGTAGTTTAACGCGCGGTAGTTTAACGCGCGGTAGTTTAGTTTAACGCGTGGTAGTTTAACGCGTGGTAGTTTAACGCGTGGTGGTTTAACGCGCGGTAGTTTAACGCGCGGTAGTTTAACGCGTGGTAGTTTAACGCGTGGTAGTTTAACGCGCGGTAGTTTAACGCGCGGTAGTTTAACGCGTGGTAGTTTAACGCGTGGTGGTTTAACGCGTGGTAGTTTAACGCGTGGTAGTTTAACGCGTGGTAGTTTAACGCGCGGTAGTTTAGTTTAACGCGTGGTAGTTTAACGCGTGGTAGTTTAACGCGTGGTAGTTTAACGCGTGGTAGTTTAGTTTAACGCGTGGTAGTTTAACGCGTGGTAGTTTAACGCGCGGTAGTTTAGTTTAACGCGTGGTGGTTTAACGCGTGGTAGTTTAACGCGTGGTAGTTTAACGCGCGGTAGTTTAACGCGTGGTAGTTTAACGCGTGGTAGTTTAACGCGCGGTAGTTTAACGCGCGGTAGTTTAGTTTAACGCGTGGTAGTTTAACGCGTGGTAGTTTAGTTTAACGCGTGGTAGTTTAACGCGCGGTAGTTTAGTTTAACGCGTGGTAGTTTAACGCGCGGTAGTTTAACGCGTGGTAGTTTAACGCGTGGTAGTTTAACGCGCGGTAGTTTAGTTTAACGCGTGGTAGTTTAACGCGCGGTAGTTTAACGCGCGGTAGTTTAACGCGTGGTAGTTTAACGCGTGGTAGTTTAACGCGTGGTAGTTTAACGCGTGGTAGTTTAGTTTAACGCGTGGTAGTTTAACGCGCGGTAGTTTAACGCGTGGTAGTTTAACGCGTGGTAGTTTAGTTTAACGCGTGGTAGTTTAACGCGCGGTAGTTTAACGCGTGGTAGTTTAACGCGTGGTAGTTTAACGCGTGGTAGTTTAACGCGCGGTAGTTTAACGCGCGGTAGTTTAGTTTAACGCGTGGTAGTTTAACGCGCGGTAGTTTAACGCGCGGTAGTTTAACGCGCGGTAGTTTAACGCGTGGTAGTTTAACGCGTGGTAGTTTAACGCGTGGTAGTTTAGTTTAACGCGTGGTAGTTTAACGCGCGGTAGTTTAACGCGCGGTAGTTTAACGCGTGGTAGTTTAACGCGTGGTAGTTTAACGCGTGGTAGTTTAACGCGTGGTAGTTTAACGCGTGGTAGTTTAGTTTAACGCGTGGTAGTTTAACGCGCGGTAGTTTAACGCGTGGTAGTTTAACGCGTGGTAGTTTAGTTTAACGCGTGGTAGTTTAACGCGCGGTAGTTTAACGCGTGGTAGTTTAACGCGTGGTAGTTTAACGCGTGGTAGTTTAACGCGCGGTAGTTTAACGCGCGGTAGTTTAGTTTAACGCGTGGTAGTTTAACGCGCGGTAGTTTAACGCGCGGTAGTTTAACGCGCGGTAGTTTAACGCGCGGTAGTTTAACGCGCGGTAGTTTAACGCGTGGTAGTTTAACGCGTGGTAGTTTAACGCGTGGTAGTTTAGTTTAACGCGTGGTAGTTTAACGCGCGGTAGTTTAGTTTAACGCGTGGTAGTTTAACGCGCGGTAGTTTAACGCGTGGTAGTTTAACGCGTGGTAGTTTAGTTTAACGCGTGGTAGTTTAACGCGCGGTAGTTTAACGCGCGGTAGTTTAACGCGTGGTAGTTTAACGCGTGGTAGTTTAGTTTAACGCGTGGTAGTTTAACGCGCGGTAGTTTAACGCGTGGTAGTTTAACGCGTGGTAGTTTAACGCGTGGTAGTTTAACGCGCGGTAGTTTAACGCGCGGTAGTTTAGTTTAACGCGTGGTAGTTTAACGCGTGGTAGTTTAACGCGTGGTAGTTTAACGCGTGGTAGTTTAACGCGTGGTAGTTTAGTTTAACGCGTGGTAGTTTAGTTTAACGCGCGGTAGTTTAGTTTAACGCGTGGTAGTTTAACGCGTGGTAGTTTAACGCGTGGTAGTTTAACGCGTGGTAGTTTAACGCGTGGTAGTTTAACGCGTGGTAGTTTAACGCGTGGTAGTTTAACGCGTGGTAGTTTAACGCGTGGTAGTTTAACGCGTGGTAGTTTAGTTTAACGCGTGGTAGTTTAACGCGTGGTAGTTTAACGCGTGGTAGTTTAGTTTAACGCGTGGTAGTTTAACGCGTGGTAGTTTAGTTTAACGCGTGGTAGTTTAACGCGTGGTAGTTTAGTTTAACGCGTGGTAGTTTAACGCGTGGTAGTTTAGTTTAACGCGCGGTAGTTTAACGCGCGGTAGTTTAACGCGTGGTAGTTTAACGCGTGGTAGTTTAGTTTAACGCGTGGTAGTTTAACGCGTGGTAGTTTAACGCGTGGTAGTTTAGTTTAACGCGTGGTAGTTTAACGCGTGGTAGTTTAGTTTAACGCGCGGTAGTTTAACGCGTGGTAGTTTAACGCGCGGTAGTTTAACGCGTGGTAGTTTAGTTTAACGCGTGGTAGTTTAACGCGTGGTAGTTTAACGCGTGGTAGTTTAGTTTAACGCGTGGTAGTTTAACGCGTGGTAGTTTAACGCGTGGTAGTTTAGTTTAACGCGTGGTAGTTTAACGCGTGGTAGTTTAGTTTAACGCGCGGTAGTTTAACGCGCGGTAGTTTAACGCGTGGTAGTTTAACGCGTGGTAGTTTAACGCGCGGTAGTTTAACGCGCGGTAGTTTAACGCGCGGTAGTTTAACGCGCGGTAGTTTAGTTTAACGCGCGGTAGTTTAACGCGTGGTAGTTTAACGCGCGGTAGTTTATCGCGTGGTAGTTTAACGCGTGGTAGTTTAACGCGCGGTAGTTTAACGCGTGGTAGTTTAGTTTAACGCGTGGTAGTTTAACGCGCGGTAGTTTATCGCGTGGTAGTTTATCGCGTGGTAGTTTAACGCGCGGTAGTTTAACGCGTGGTAGTTTATCGCGTGGTGGTTTAACGCGCGGTAGTTTAACGCGCGGTAGTTTAACGCGTGGTAGTTTAACGCGTGGTAGTTTAACGCGCGGTAGTTTAACGCGCGGTAGTTTAGTTTAACGCGTGGTAGTTTAACGCGTGGTAGTTTAACGCGTGGTGGTTTAACGCGCGGTAGTTTAACGCGCGGTAGTTTAACGCGTGGTAGTTTAACGCGTGGTAGTTTAACGCGCGGTAGTTTAACGCGCGGTAGTTTAACGCGTGGTAGTTTAACGCGTGGTGGTTTAACGCGTGGTAGTTTAACGCGTGGTAGTTTAACGCGTGGTAGTTTAACGCGCGGTAGTTTAGTTTAACGCGTGGTAGTTTAACGCGTGGTAGTTTAACGCGTGGTAGTTTAACGCGTGGTAGTTTAGTTTAACGCGTGGTAGTTTAACGCGTGGTAGTTTAACGCGCGGTAGTTTAGTTTAACGCGTGGTGGTTTAACGCGTGGTAGTTTAACGCGTGGTAGTTTAACGCGCGGTAGTTTAACGCGTGGTAGTTTAACGCGTGGTAGTTTAACGCGCGGTAGTTTAACGCGCGGTAGTTTAGTTTAACGCGTGGTAGTTTAACGCGTGGTAGTTTAGTTTAACGCGTGGTAGTTTAACGCGCGGTAGTTTAGTTTAACGCGTGGTAGTTTAACGCGCGGTAGTTTAACGCGTGGTAGTTTAACGCGTGGTAGTTTAACGCGCGGTAGTTTAACGCGTGGTAGTTTAACGCGTGGTGGTTTAACGCGCGGTAGTTTAACGCGTGGTAGTTTAACGCGCGGTAGTTTAACGCGTGGTAGTTTAACGCGCGGTAGTTTAACGCGCGGTAGTTTAACGCGTGGTAGTTTAACGCGCGGTAGTTTAACGCGCGGTAGTTTAACGCGTGGTAGTTTAACGCGTGGTGGTTTAACGCGCGGTAGTTTAACGCGTGGTAGTTTAACGCGTGGTAGTTTAACGCGCGGTAGTTTAACGCGTGGTAGTTTAACGCGTGGTAGTTTAACGCGCGGTAGTTTAACGCGTGGTAGTTTAACGCGCGGTAGTTTAACGCGTGGTAGTTTAACGCGTGGTAGTTTAACGCGTGGTGGTTTAACGCGCGGTAGTTTAACGCGTGGTGGTTTAACGCGTGGTAGTTTAACGCGTGGTGGTTTAACGCGCGGTAGTTTAACGCGTGGTAGTTTAACGCGTGGTAGTTTAACGCGCGGTAGTTTAACGCGTGGTAGTTTAACGCGCGGTAGTTTAACGCGCGGTAGTTTAACGCGCGGTAGTTTAACGCGTGGTAGTTTAACGCGCGGTAGTTTAACGCGTGGTAGTTTAACGCGCGGTAGTTTAACGCGCGGTAGTTTAACGCGTGGTAGTTTAACGCGTGGTAGTTTAACGCGCGGTAGTTTAACGCGTGGTAGTTTAACGCGTGGTAGTTTAACGCGTGGTGGTTTAACGCGCGGTAGTTTAACGCGTGGTAGTTTAACGCGTGGTAGTTTAACGCGCGGTAGTTTAACGCGCGGTAGTTTAACGCGCGGTAGTTTAACGCGCGGTAGTTTAACGCGCGGTAGTTTAACGCGCGGTAGTTTAACGCGTGGTAGTTTAACGCGCGGTAGTTTAACGCGTGGTAGTTTAACGCGCGGTAGTTTAACGCGCGGTAGTTTAACGCGTGGTAGTTTAACGCGTGGTAGTTTAACGCGCGGTAGTTTAACGCGTGGTAGTTTAACGCGTGGTAGTTTAACGCGCGGTAGTTTAACGCGTGGTAGTTTAACGCGTGGTAGTTTAACGCGCGGTAGTTTAACGCGTGGTAGTTTAACGCGCGGTAGTTTAACGCGTGGTAGTTTAACGCGCGGTAGTTTAACGCGCGGTAGTTTAACGCGTGGTAGTTTAACGCGCGGTAGTTTAACGCGTGGTAGTTTAACGCGCGGTAGTTTAACGCGCGGTAGTTTAACGCGCGGTAGTTTAACGCGTGGTAGTTTAACGCGCGGTAGTTTAACGCGCGGTAGTTTAACGCGTGGTAGTTTAACGCGTGGTAGTTTAACGCGCGGTAGTTTAACGCGCGGTAGTTTAACGCGTGGTAGTTTAACGCGCGGTAGTTTAACGCGCGGTAGTTTAACGCGCGGTAGTTTAACGCGCGGTAGTTTAACGCGTGGTAGTTTAACGCGCGGTAGTTTAACGCGCGGTAGTTTAACGCGCGGTAGTTTAACGCGCGGTAGTTTAACGCGTGGTAGTTTAACGCGCGGTAGTTTAACGCGTGGTAGTTTAACGCGTGGTAGTTTAACGCGTGGTAGTTTAACGCGTGGTAGTTTAACGCGTGGTAGTTTAACGCGTGGTAGTTTAACGCGTGGTAGTTTAACGCGTGGTAGTTTAACGCGTGGTAGTTTAACGCGTGGTAGTTTAACGCGTGGTAGTTTAGTTTAACGCGCGGTAGTTTAACGCGTGGTAGTTTAACGCGTGGTAGTTTAGTTTAACGCGCGGTAGTTTAACGCGTGGTAGTTTAACGCGTGGTAGTTTAACGCGTGGTAGTTTAACGCGCGGTAGTTTAACGCGTGGTAGTTTAACGCGTGGTAGTTTAACGCGCGGTAGTTTAACGCGCGGTAGTTTAACGCGCGGTAGTTTAACGCGCGGTAGTTTAACGCGTGGTAGTTTAACGCGCGGTAGTTTAACGCGCGGTAGTTTAACGCGCGGTAGTTTAACGCGCGGTAGTTTAACGCGTGGTAGTTTATCGCGTGGTAGTTTAACGCGTGGTAGTTTAACGCGTGGTAGTTTAACGCGTGGTAGTTTAACGCGTGGTAGTTTAACGCGTGGTAGTTTAACGCGTGGTAGTTTAACGCGTGGTAGTTTAACGCGTGGTAGTTTAACGCGTGGTAATTTAACGCGTGGTAGTTTAACGCGTGGTAGTTTAGTTTAACGCGCGGTAGTTTAACGCGTGGTAGTTTAACGCGCGGTAGTTTAACGCGTGGTAGTTTAACGCGTGGTAGTTTAGTTTAACGCGCGGTAGTTTAACGCGTGGTAGTTTAACGCGTGGTAGTTTAACGCGCGGTAGTTTAACGCGTGGTAGTTTAACGCGTGGTAGTTTAACGCGCGGTAGTTTAACGCGCGGTAGTTTAACGCGCGGTAGTTTAACGCGCGGTAGTTTAACGCGTGGTAGTTTAACGCGCGGTAGTTTAACGCGCGGTAGTTTAACGCGTGGTAGTTTAACGCGTGGTAGTTTAACGCGCGGTAGTTTAACGCGTGGTAGTTTAACGCGTGGTAGTTTAACGCGTGGTAGTTTAACGCGTGGTAGTTTAACGCGTGGTAGTTTAACGCGTGGTGGTTTAACGCGTGGTAGTTTAACGCGTGGTAGTTTAACGCGTGGTAGTTTAACGCGTGGTAGTTTAACGCGCGGTAGTTTAACGCGCGGTAGTTTAACGCGCGGTAGTTTAACGCGTGGTAGTTTAACGCGCGGTAGTTTAACGCGCGGTAGTTTAACGCGCGGTAGTTTAACGCGCGGTAGTTTAACGCGTGGTAGTTTAACGCGTGGTAGTTTAACGCGTGGTAGTTTAACGCGTGGTAGTTTAACGCGTGGTAGTTTAACGCGTGGTAGTTTAACGCGTGGTAGTTTAGTTTAACGCGCGGTAGTTTAACGCGTGGTAGTTTAACGCGCGGTAGTTTAACGCGCGGTAGTTTAACGCGTGGTAGTTTAACGCGCGGTAGTTTAACGCGTGGTAGTTTAACGCGCGGTAGTTTAACGCGTGGTAGTTTAACGCGCGGTAGTTTAACGCGCGGTAGTTTAACGCGCGGTAGTTTAACGCGCGGTAGTTTAACGCGTGGTAGTTTAACGCGCGGTAGTTTAACGCGCGGTAGTTTAACGCGCGGTAGTTTAACGCGCGGTAGTTTAACGCGCGGTAGTTTAACGCGCGGTAGTTTAACGCGCGGTAGTTTAACGCGCGGTAGTTTAACGCGCGGTAGTTTAACGCGTGGTAGTTTAACGCGTGGTAGTTTAACGCGTGGTAGTTTAACGCGTGGTAGTTTAACGCGTGGTAGTTTAACGCGTGGTAGTTTAACGCGTGGTGGTTTAACGCGTGGTAGTTTAACGCGTGGTGGTTTAACGCGTGGTGGTTTAACGCGTGGTAGTTTAACGCGTGGTAGTTTAACGCGTGGTAGTTTAACGCGTGGTAGTTTAACGCGTGGTAGTTTAACGCGTGGTGGTTTAACGCGTGGTGGTTTAACGCGTGGTAGTTTAACGCGTGGTAGTTTAACGCGCGGTAGTTTAACGCGTGGTGGTTTAACGCGTGGTGGTTTAACGCGTGGTAGTTTAACGCGTGGTAGTATGGTTTTCGCGACCAATATCCATGGTATATGTTAATTTGGGTTAGATCGCGTAAATATAAATGTGTCGTTAAACCCGCCACCACCCAACACAGCCAATTAGTGAGGTTTGTCACGTAATCGGAACGTGCCAATTCGTTACCAGCGCAGCACAACATTCACTCGGATTGTCAATGCTGTGGATTTACTGTCCAACAACGGCGTCTTATTTGTTTGTGATGGCACTTTGTAGGATGAACGTTGAAATGTATAAGGGCACGGCGGTGACCAATAAGGTCCGAGTTGGTGTGTAGTCAGGTAGGGAGGTGGCACTGGTTAGGGGTTGACGGGTCGTGCCTTCAAGTTGTTGTCCACCGTTGCAGTCGAGTTTCGACTCTGCCTCGTCATTTTCGCTCGTTCTCACAGAGCCACGCGTTCGTTTAATTCACTCTCTCAATCCACTTTGTCATTTCTCTGCTGATGTTCAACCCCACCTCCACCCACCCCCACCACGCCTCTAATCGTGGAGTTCGTTCTTCTTTCTCACTTGGGTGTTGGGGGGCTCATGCCGCGGTGAGTGAAGCCCCCCAAGTGCACGCGGAGGAGACGGTGGTGAGCGAAGGTGAGATCGGCACGTTGCGTGGTGGTGTGGTGTGGTGGTGGTGGTGTTGTAGTCTCGTGGTGAGCGCGCTGCGCTATGAACCCGGCCAGCCGAGTTCGATATCCCGCTCACGACCTACAACTTGCGAATATTTTAAACAATCCTGGCCGTCTCCCCTAAGCGGGCACGTCCTGAAATTAGTTTCGTACCTGACACGGTTTGTCAACATCGGCGCTCGTGTGTGGCGATTGAGTGGTGGGAAGGTGTGGGGTGAGTGAATTGTGTGTGGCAGGAGTCTAGGTAGTGAATGTGGTTGGGAGTGTGGGGTGAGTGAATTGTGTGTGGCAGGAGTCTAGGTAGTAAATGTGGTTGGGAGTGTGGGGTGAGTGAGTTGTGTGTGGCAGCAGTCTAGGTAGTGAATGTGGTTAGGAGTGTGGGGTGAGTGAATTGTGTGTGGCAGGAGTCTAGGTAGTGAATGTGGTTGAGAGTGTGGGGTGAGTGAATTGTGTGTGGCAGGAGTCTAGGTAGTGAATGTGGTTGGGAGTGTGGGGTAAGTGAGTGTGCTGTACATTTTAATTGTACACGGGAACTTGTATAACACGATAATTTGCACGAAAGTGGACACATTTTTTGCAAAAAGAATTTAAAAAAATATTAATGCAAACGTAAGTATCTCATAGTTGCAGAGTGGTTATTGTGGTGCTTGAAGGTGAAACATGTTTTTGAATGGTGCAGCGTGAGAGTAGCAGCCACGCTTCCCAAGGGCAGTCGCAGCCTCTGCTGTGACGACAACGGCACCCACGAGTGAGTCGTTTGTCAGCGCTGTTTCAGAGGCGACCTGACCATTGAGAGTGGCTTGTCGTGTGGACATTTATTGCAGACAAATACTCTCAGAAGCGTGACGTTTTTTCTAAATGTGAAGGGGAAAAAACTAGAGGAGCCGGATAAAAATCCACGCGACCACGGGGAGAAACAATGCAAACTCCAAATATACAGCAGCAGGCGGTCAGGGTCAGGATTGAACCTTGACGTCCTGTATACCAGGCGAGGTGGCTAACATCTCATCGGGGAGTTCGTGAGTATGAAGTGGGGGCGGGGGCACCATCTCGCAGGTCGCCTATCCACCGTGGTGGCGGCGAGTCCGGCCGTGATGAGCATCCATGCTAATACCGATGCGCCGAGTCCGTGGGCTCCACCGCCCCGGGCGCCGGGCGCAGCTGCGTTGAACTCTGACTTCTCGCTGTGAGACTCTGAGCCGGAGCCCCCCTCCCCAGCAGCAGACGACGGCTACACAACTACAATAATCATAGAAATTTGAATTCTACTTCCGCAGTTTGTTTTTGCCCTTGGCATGTTTGTCAAATAACCGCTGCAATTAAGCACGTACATTAACCCGACCTTTCTATGAACTGGCCTTGGGCATACCTGTGAACCCCATACCAGTGCCCTACCTTATTACAGACCAATTCAGACCTGATTGGTCACCCCGTGCCCTTTAGAAATCTCAGCGTTCATCCTACAAAGAGACAGACGTTTGTTTTGCCCGTATTGAAACGGCTATACGCTGCATGGACCTGAAAACTCAGTTTCCCTGTACAAGAATACGGGTAAACTGTATGGGTTTTGACAGCTTTGCTTTGGTGCCTGTTCTCAGCAACTTTGTCACGGTTCTGTCCCCTTGTTTGTGTTGCCAGCACAGGAGCAGTGCGGCGGCGGTGATGCGGTCCGCTTGGCTTTCCACTGGGCCAGCACAGAAGGATGTCTCTGCAGAGGATGACGGAGAACAACCCTGCTGCTACGAGTCCACCAGTGTGTGCCACTACCTTCTGCCTGCCCTAACCTAATAGTTATAATATATTTGCATATGAAGGGTGGCACAAGTCAGGACAAACATTTCATTAATTAACATGGCATTAAATATGTAATCAATCAGCATTATTCATATCTGTTATCATCTTATTAATGTGTGTAAGCAATGGTGTCTTGCAAGGCTCGAGGGGTTACATTTAGAAGTCCCTGAATACAACAAGACTCCATCCTCTGCAGCAGCACGGATGAATTCTGGGTGTGTCACTGCGTGTAATTGTCGTGGAGTGGCATGACATGGCCACTTATGTCAGAGGTTTGTAGTTTACTTGGGCAGGCCACCCTGGTTAATGCTACGGTGTGTTCGTTAATCAGTCCGCTTGACCTGGCGAGGGTAGTGGTGGCAGAATGTTGGGTAGTGGTGGTCCGGGTCTCCCTTTCGACAGACTAGCACTACTACACTATACACTACTATTCACTATACTACTACACATTGCAAAATACACTGCTATACACACCTACACACTACTACACTCTAAATTACTACTAGACGCTACACTACTATACACAACACTATTATACACTCCACTACTATACACTACACTACTATACTCTACTATACACTGCACTACTATACACAGATTCTAACTCTTCCTGGGGCATTCCCAGGCCAACCGCCAGCGTGTCCTGGGCTGGCCCCGGGGTCTTTGCCCCCGGGTGTGTGCGTGAACCAAAATAGTACGACGCTGCTTCACACGGTACTTTGTGTACATTTAATTTTAACTTAACTTTCTTGACTGCAGGAATTAATATTCTATGGTTCTTTCGGTAAAGTCACGTAGATAGAAAAAAAAGTGAATAAAAATATCACGACATTTCGATCGCAACACAAGCAGTCGTCATCAGGCAAAGCAGTCGGCCTCTAAAGGCAAACTGTTGATAAAGGCGTAGCCCAGCTGCGTCCGCAGCACCAGGAGCATGGGCGGTGGTGCACGAGATGCCAATGCAGCAGCAATAATCCCTGCACCCCGCTCCACACGCCACACTGCTGAAGGTGGCGGTTGATTGACAAGAAAACACAAATTATGATCCTAAGTGGCTGATGACCTCTTTCCAATGATTGCCGAGTCGAAACCTTCCTCTCGGTTGAAATTGTCTCCGTGTCAAGCAGATTTGAAACACGGTAGGACCAATACTTCTGCCATGGCTGATCATTATTTTAATGCGGCTGGCTCACGAAATTGATTTCTCTAAGACGATGGTACTTTGCAAGCCTACTGGCTATCAAAGATTCGTTCATGAAGCCATCCATATATACACAGACAAATTCAACCTAGAGGAAGGTTTCCACTCTGCAATCATTGGAAAGATGTGATCAGCCACTTGGGGTCATGACTTGTGTTTTCTTGTCAATCAACCTCCACCGTCAGCAGTGTGGTGTGTGGAGCGGGGTGCAGGGATTTTTTTGCTGCTGCATTGGCACTCGTGCACCGCCCGTGCTCCTGGTGCTGTTGATGCACTTTGTCTATGCCCATTCCCAAACCTTTATAAACAGCTTAAACAGTTTGCCTTTAGAGGCCGACTCCCTTTGCCTGATGACGGCCGCTTGTGTTGCGATGGAAACGTCGTGATATTTGTTCACTTATTTTTTTCTATCTACGTGACTTTACTGAAGGGACCATAGAACATTTAAATTAATTCGAAGAAGAGTAGGCCCTTGTTTTGCCGCTATCCTAATCCAAAGTTGACGATGTACTCGCAAGTTAATTACATTGCAGAAATTGTCGCCTCTGACTGTGAAAATGTGGCGAGATCCAGAAACGTCTTGAAACTGAGCAAGGCTTTTCTAGGCAAGCAAGCTTAAAGTAATTTCAGTAGCATGCGCTGTACATTTTAATTGTACACGGGAACTTGTATAACACGATAATTTGCACTCGGTCGGAACGTGTACAATTGTTTTGCAAAAGCAATAAAAAATTTTTTTTAAATGAATGCCAATGTAAGTATCTCATGGTTGCAGAGTGTTTTTTTTGTACTTTAAGGCTATTTTTTTCTAAAGGCGCAGGATGAGAGTAGCAACTACGCTGCTGAAGCGCAATCGTAACCTCGGCTGGATGAAAAGGACACCCACCAATTGATGGGAGTTGCTTTGTCTGAACGGTGCCCTGGCAGAAGTTTGAAGTCATAGCAAAAACATCACATGCCTCTTCATATCTGTTAATATAAAAATATGTATTACCCTTACTACTTGTCCCATAGCCTCTTGGAAGCACATCATTTCAGCAGCATCAATTCAATACAAGGAAAACTCCACTGGTTTTGACAGAATGAATGAGAAAACAAACTTAGAAATGTAATGCAATACAACACAGTCTGCTAACACAACAGTCAACACCCTACCCGGTTGATTACGTTCTTCCAGAGATTGCTAAATTTGAGAGACACAATACAGACACGTGGACTTGTGTGTCCATGTGTCTCCGTGTCTGGAACGAAACAGTTGGACTTCTCAACAAATCTGGCTGTCGCCTGATGAAGCTAGTTGTAGTTACTGGCGAAACGTCGTACTCAGATTGTAAATGTTGTGGCTTGGCTCTCCAACACACCAGCGTGGCTGTACTAGTATACTACACTATACACTACACTATACACTACACACTACTATACACTACACTATACACGACACTACACTACACACTACTATACACTGTACACGACACTATACACTACACACTACTATACACTACACTACACACCAGTGCTGTACTAGTAACTAATTGGCACGTTATGTTTACGTGACAACCCTTACTAGTTGGCTGTGTCGGATGGTGGCGGGTGTAACGACACAATTATATATTTACTCGATCTGACCTAAAAGCCCTCCATGAAGGCCAACATCATTGTTAAGGTTTTCCTCAATGAGGACACCATCAAGAGGTCACTGACCACAGCAGCCCCACCTGGTGGACGGGTCACGAGCAGCCGCTGCTGGGACACGGAGAAGACTTTGCACCATGACCGGACCTTCGGGATCTTGAGAGGAGGGGTGGTGGATGTATGGGCCTGAACCAGTGCCGGATTATCCTCGTAGCAAAAGTAGCTGCTACACGTGTAGTAGATACTACCAGAGGTGGGACAAAGTCATTGTTATGCAAGTCCAAGTCGAGTCGCAAGTCATCAAATTCATGACTCGAGTCTGACTCGAGTCCAAGTCACATGACTCGAGTCCACATCTCATAGGTGGGACAAAGTCATTGTTATGCAAGTCCAAGTCGAGTCGCAAGTCATCAAATTCATGACTCGAGTCTGACTCGAGTCCAAGTCACATGACTCGAGTCCACACCTCTGGATACTACTAGTAGTAGTAGCTACTACTACTACATGTGTAGTAGTAGTAGTAGCTACTACACATGTGTAGTAGCTACACATGTGTAGTAGCTACTGGTTACCCCTTAGAGCAGGGGTCGGCAACCAAAATAACAAGAAGAGCCATTTCTTTCCAATTCGGTACAAAATTCAGTATTTCAAGAGCCGCAATGCATCTATGTACATACGTACATATCGTCAAGAAGCAGCCCGTACAGAGCCGCATGCGGCTCCGGAGCCGTAGGTTGCCGACCCCTGCCTTAGTGTATGTCGAGTTTAAGTTGCCATGGTAACAGACGGTGTGTAGCGCCGCCTTGTGGCTGCAGAGGAGAGGCGCGCGCCGTCTCCATGGCGACGCGTGGCGAGGCCGAGACGCTTCTTCAGAGCCACACACGGGGGGTGACACTGAGACTTGGGGGGTGAGAGACTTGGGGGGTGACACTGAGACACGGGGGTGACACTTGGGGGGTGAGAGACTTGGGGGGTGAGAGACTTGGGGGGTGACACTGAGACTCGGGTGAGAGTCTCGGGGAGGGTGGGACGACCGCTCGGCATGGACGAGGTTTCGCACCCGAGTCGGCCTGGCCACCCACACAGCCGCGGCGGCGTCAGCGATCGCGTACGGAGTACAACACACACACACAGACACACAGACACACACAGACACACACACACAGACACACAGACACACACAGACACACACAGACACACACACACAGACACACACACAGACACACACACAGACACACACACAGACACACATACAGACACACACACAGACACACACACAGACACACACACAGACACACACGCCACGTGTATACACCACACACACCACGTGTACACACACCACGTGTACACCACACACACCACGTATACACACCTTACGTGTACACACCACACACACACCAGGTATACACACACCACGTGTACACACCATCTACACACACCACACACACACCACGTGTACACATCACACACACACACACCACGTGCACACACCATCTACACGCACAGACACACACACAGACAGACACACACAGACACACACCACGTGTACACATTATCTACACACACCACACACTCCACACATACATCACGTGTACACACACACCACACACACCATGTGTACACACACCACGTGTACACACACACACACCACACATACCACGTGTACACACCACACACACACACGCCACGTGTACACACCATCTACACACACCTAGGTCGACTCGGCCTGTGTAAACATCGCCACGAGGGAGACAAAGGCGGTCGGGCGTGTTGATGGCCACCCACCCCACTCGTGCCGTTTTGGCCTTCATAGGTGCTACTCGCTAACAGCACTTGCCCCAACAGTCTGTTACAGGCTATACGGGGGATCTTTGTCTTGTGGAAGTGTGTAGGTTGTGTGGTGGTGGTTGATGTAGCTGTGGCTCTGCCTGGGTTGGTGGTGGTTGTTGTTGGTGGTTGATGTTGGTGGTTGATGTAGGTGACTGTGGGTCTGCCTGGGTGGTGGTGGTGGTTGTTGGTGGTGGTTGATGTAGGTGTCTGTGTGTCTGCCTGGGTGGTGGTGGTGGTTGTTGGTGGTGGTTGATGTAGGTGACTGTGGATCTGCCTGGGTGGTGGTGGTTGTTGGTGGTGGTTGATGTAGGTGTCTGTGTGTCTGCCTGGGTGGTGGTGGTGGTTGTTGGTGGTGGTTGATGTAGGTGACCGTGACTCTGCCTTGGTGGTGGTGGTTGTTGTTGTTGGTGGTTGATGTAGGTGACTGTGGCTCTGCCTGGGTGGTGGTGGTGGTTGTTGGTGGTGGTTGATGTAGGTGACTGTGGATCTGCCTGGGTGGTGGTGGTTGTTGGTGGTGGTTGATGTAGGTGTCTGTGTGTCTGCCTGGGTGGTGGTTGTTGGTGGTGGTTGATGTAGGTGACCGTGACTCTGCCTTGGTGGTGGTGGTGGTTGTTGTTGTTGGTGGTTGATGTAGGTGACTGTGGCTCTGCCTGGGTGGTGGTGGTTGTTGTTGTTGGTGGTTGATGTAGGTGACTGTGGATCTGCCTGGGTGGTGGTGGTTGTTGGTGGTTGATGTAGGTGACCGTGACTCTGCCTTGGTGGTGGTGGTTGTTGTTGTTGGTGATGTAGGTGACTGTGGCTCTGCCTGGGTGGTGGTGGTTGTTGTTGGTGGTTGATGTAGGTGACCGTGACTCTGCCTGGGTAGTGGTGGTTGTTGTTGTTGGTGGTTGATGTAGGTGACTGTGGCTCTGCCTGGGTGGTGGTGGTGGTGGTTGTTGGTGGTGGTTGATGTAGGTGACCGTGACTCTGCCTGGGTGGTGGTGGTGGTTGTTGTTGGTGGTTGATGTAGGTGACTGTGGATCTGCCTGGGTGGTGGTGGTTGTTGGTGGTGGTTGATGTAGGTGACCGTGACTCTGCCTGGGTGGTGGTGGTTGTTGGTGGTTGATGTAGGTGACTGTGGCTCTGCCTGGGTGGTGGTTGTTGTTGGTGGTTGATGTAGGTGACTGTGGATCTGCCTGGGTGGTGGTGGTTGTTGGTGGTTGATGTAGGTGACTGTGGCTCTGCCTGGGTGGTGGTGGTTGTTGGTGGTTGATGTAGGTGACTGTGGCTCTGCCTGGGTGGTGGTGGTTGTTGTTGGTGGTTGATGTAGGTGACTGTGGATCTGCCTGGGTGGTGGTGGTGGTTGTTGGTGGTGGTTGATGTAGGTGTCTGTGTGTCTGCCTGGGTGGTGGTGGTGGTTGTTGGTGGTGGTTGATGTAGGTGACTGTGGATCTGCCTGGGTGGTGGTGGTTGTTGGTGGTGGTTGATGTAGGTGTCTGTGTGTCTGCCTGGGTGGTGGTGGTGGTTGTTGGTGGTGGTTGATGTAGGTGACCGTGACTCTGCCTTGGTGGTGGTGGTTGTTGTTGTTGGTGGTTGATGTAGGTGACTGTGGCTCTGCCTGGGTGGTGGTGGTTGTTGTTGTTGGTGGTTGATGTAGGTGACCGTGACTCTGCCTTGGTAGTGGTGGTTGTTGTTGTTGGTGGTTGATGTAGGTGACCGTGACTCTGCCTTGGTGGTGGTGGTTGTTGTTGTTGGTGGTTGATGTAGGTTACTGTGGATCTGCCTGGGTGGTTGTTGTTGTTGGTGGTTGATGTAGGTGACTGTGGCTCTGCCTGGGTGGTGGTGGTTGTTGTTGGTGGTTGATGTAGGTGACCGTGACTCTGCCTGGGTAGTGGTGGTTGTTGTTGTTGGTGGTTGATGTAGGTGACTGTGGCTCTGCCTGGGTGGTGGTGGTTGTTGTTGGTGGTTGATGTAGGTGACTGTGGATCTGCCTGGGTGGTGGTGGTGGTGGTTGTTGGTGGTGGTTGATGTAGGTGACCGTGACTCTGCCTGGGTGGTGGTGGTTGTTGTTGGTGGTGGTTGATGTAGGTGACTGTGGCTCTGCCTGGGTGGTGGTTGTTGTTGGTGGTTGATGTAGGTGACTGTGGATCTGCCTGGGTGGTGGTGGTTGTTGGTGGTGGTTGATGTAGGTGACCGTGACTCTGCCTGGGTGGTGGTGGTTGTTGGTGGTTGATGTAGGTGACTGTGGCTCTGCCTGGGTGGTGGTTGTTGTTGGTGGTTGATGTAGGTGACTGTGGCTCTGCCTGGGTGGTGGTGGTTGTTGTTGGTGGTTGATGTAGGTGACTGTGGCTCTGCCTGGGTGGTGGTTGTTGTTGGTGGTTGATGTAGGTGACTGTGGCTCTGCCTGGGTGGTGGTGGTGGTTGTTGTTGGTGGTGGTGCAGGAGGTGAGCCGCAGTGCCGGCTTCCACGGTTCGGAGCGCCCCGATGGTGGAGGAGGAGGAGGAGCGCGTGAGGATGGTGGGGAGAGCGAGGGCACCGAGGGGAGGACGATCGCTCACGATGCGGGCGATGGAGCTGAGGGGGATGAGGGCTGGGACACCGACCTGGAGGGTGAAGGTGCGAGCACGTGCTGTGTGTGTGCGCAGATTTAGAGCTGAGTGGACTTGCTGATGAATGGTAAACAAACCGGTGTCAAGATCGGCGGCCTCAGTGGAGAAGGCTCGTGAAGGACGCTACTGGAGAGTTGGAGGCAGTCGCCCTCCAGCAACAACGGAGGGCGGAGGCGCGACGCTCACAACAACGAGCGGAGCGCCGGGTGGCTAAAGCACAGCAAGTTGGCACAGTAGGGGGCACAGGTGGTGCATCAGCCAGTCATCTCGGTCGTCTCAGTCAGTCGACCCGTGGCACCTGCTGGGTCTGCCCCGTGACCTCCTGCCAGCGGGCATTCGACACTTCACGTGGCCTCAACGTGCACATGGCCTGGCACAAGCGTCGTGGTGACGTCACCGCTGTTGTGTGTGTGTGTCTGTGTGTGTGTGTGTCTGTGTGTGTGGGGAGCGGTAGTGGAGTGGTCAGCACGTTGCGCTACGAACCCGGCGACCCGGGTTCGATTCCCGCTCACGGCCAATATCAGTGAAGATTATCCGAACCGGTTCTGGGCCTCCACTAGGTCTACTCAGCACCAAATGAGTACCTGGTGCAGTGTGTAAATATCGCCACTGGGGAGACAAAGGCGGCCGGGCGTGGTGCCGGCCACCCACCCCCTCGTGTGCCGTTCCAGCCTTCATAGTTGCTACTCGATAACAGCACTTGCCCCAACAGTCTGTTAAAGCTATACGGGGGGTCTTTGTGCGTGTGTGTGTGCACACAACACAGAGCCACTGGCGGTACATTTTCACTGACAGCGTCGTTCAGTTCTATGAACGAGCACTTAGCTATGACATTGATGATGCTGATATTATTAAACTGTTTGATTTTACTAGGTAAGGCCCCACTGAGCTCTATAATTATTTTTCAGAAGCTGGCCACAAATGATAGCTGAACGAAGTGGCTTATCGCGTGGAATTTTATAGCAGCCAAATACTCCAAAAATGTTTCTAAATATGGAGGCAATAACCGGAGGATCCGGATACAAATCCACACGACCACGAAGAGAACACACAAACTCCAAATATACAGCAGGCGTCAGGGTCGGGATGAAGCCCACGACCTCTGTTCATACCAGGCGAGGGAGATAACATCGCGCCACCGGGGCACCCCGATTAATGTTGCTGTCGACATTGTTGTGGACATTGTTGTGGACGTTGTTGCAGTGGGTGGCCCCGGTGCGCTGGGCGTGCACAGGGCGCGAGCGCAGTACGAGGAGGCGTGCCGCCAGCTGCGTCTCGTGCCCGTCTCGTTCTTCTCGCGGCACATGCACGAGGCGCAGCTCAGCCTCGCGCACCACGGCCTGGGGCCCCAGGCGAGACGGCCCCACGTGACACCCCCCCTCACCCATCATGACCCTCCTCACCCATCATGCCACCCCTCACCCATCATGCCACCCCCTCACCCATCATGCCACCCCCTTGCCCACTGTGACATCACCTCGCCCATCATGCCACCCCCTTGCCCACTGTGATATCACGTCGCCCATTGCATACCGGCCTCACCCATCATGCCACCTCCTCACCCATCATGCCACCCCCTTGCCCACTGTGACATCACCTCGCCCATTGCATACCGGCCTCACCCATCGGCACCACTTCCTTGGCCCGTCACAGACATCACCTGGTCCGTCGCGTCACCGCGCCACCCGTGCGTTTGTTGCGACCTGTCACGTCATCGCGTTGTGTCACGCCTGTCGCTCCGCGCAGGGCGTCCACGCCGTGTGCCTGTCGCTCGTCAGCAACACATCGCTGACAAGCCTGGACCTCCGGGACAACTGTGCGGGAGCGATGGGGGGCGTGTACCTGGCGGACATGCTGAGAGAGAACGTGTCCGTACAGAGTGAGCGTGGGCCCAGGGTCGCCGCCAGGTCCGGCAAATTTGAAATCTGGGTTCGGGTGGCGGGAATCGGTTTGTGCCAATATCTGGTACCGTTATCATTGCCGTGCTGAACCTTAGCACGGGGTTTCTATAGGGGGAGTGGGCCAAATGGGAAAAATTCGTCCTTGTTTGGTCCACAGTGGGAAAGGGTGGCCACCATGGCCCGGGGTGTTAGCAACTGTGCTAGGCGGGGTCACATTCGAGGCTGGGCGTGCAGGATAACCAGGGGCAACGTGTTACGATGGGTAACGTGGAGAGATGCGGATGATATATTGAAGGTAACGCATGTCAATGAAGAACCATGATTGCCGTCTAACAAGGAGGGCCCTTGCCTGTAAACATTTGGAACTTCAGCGGCAAGTCTGATCCCGCCGAGGACTTTGCGTTGAACCAACGCCGCTGAAATGATGCACTCCCAGAAGGCCGTGTTGCCAACGGGATGTGTCAATAAGACACTTTATCTGATGGGACAGATACAGGAAGGAGATGTTTTGTCTTATCCATTGGTTTTTTCGGTAAAGTCACGTAGATAGAAAAATAAGAATAAAGTGAATACAAATAAAAATTATAAAATCCTCTCAGCCGACAAGGGCAATGCCACGGTCATCATAGACAAAACTGTGTTTTGTCATATTGTTTTACTTTGCCGTCAACACCGGGCACCGGCGGTAGACCTGGACGTGCGGGACAATGCTCTGGGCGACGCGGGAGGCACGGCCCTGGCGCCCGTGCTGCTGGAGAACGCGACGCTGACGCGCCTCGTGCTGGACGGGAACCGCGTGGGCGACTCCACGGGGGCCGCCCTTGCCACAGCCCTTGCCACCAACCACACGCTCTGCTCGCTCAGCCTCGCTCACAACCAGCTGGGGCGCGGCTCAGGTATCTACCTTCCCCTACGCGGGGACACGCGGGGACACACAAAGACACGGGGGGGACATCCTAGAATCATGGGGGGTACAGGAGACATTGTAGCAGTATCGATGTGTCACCTGACATTGAATCAGAATTTTTACTTATACCAGAGAAATCCTATGAGCTCTAAAGCCCGTTTTCACAGATTGTGTCAATATCTGAGTAGGCACAGGGGTCACGTGAGACGTTGTCTGACAGGTGATTGGTTGCAACTGCTGCTCAGCGAGAGCTCCGGCCTGAAGGAGCTCAACTTGAGCTGGAACGAGATCCGAGGGCCAAGTGCGGTTGCCTTGGCCAAGGGGCTCTCCGTGAGTACAGCTACGAGTGGCACATATACACAACCAATTACACAACCAGATACACGACCAAATACACAACCAGATACACGACCAGATACACGACCAGATACACAACCAGATACACAACCAGACACACAACCAGATACACAACCAGACACACAACCAGATACACAACCAGATACACAACCAGACACACAACCAGATACACAACCAGATACACAACCAGATACACAACCAGACACACAACCAGATACACAACCAGATACACACCTAGATACACGCTCATGGCAAACATAAGTGACGTTTATCTAAACCGGTCCTGGGCCTCCTCTAGGTCGATTCAGCCACATATGAGTACCTGGTGTAGCGGTGTGTAAACTTCACCAATGGGGAGACAAAGGCGGCCGGGCGTGGCGCTGGCCACACCACCTCTTCGTGTGCCGTGCCGGCCTTAAAAGGTGCTATTCGTTAACAGCACTCGCCCTAACAGTGTGTTGAGGCTACACGGGAGATGTCTGTCTTTGTGTGTGTCCAGGCTAACGTGGTGCTGCGTGTGCTCGACGTGTCGAGCAACGGCCTGGGCAAGGAGGGAGCCTCGGCACTGGGGGCAGCGCTCAAGACCAACGACGTCCTCGAGGAGCTCAACGTCAGGTGACACGACGCCGACACGGCGGCACGGACACGGCTCCTCCTCGTGTCTCCACCGCTGCTGACATCTGATGTGTGTCCCCCACCCCTCATCCAACCTTCCCTCCCAACCCCTCCATCTCCCCCCCCCCCCATCTCCAGTAACAATCGCATCAACCCCGAGGGCGCAGTGCTCCTCGCCAAGTGCCTGCAGCTCAACTCCACCCTGCGGACTCTCTCCGTGAGACCGTCACTCTCCTCGTCGCTCATCGCATCACCTAGACACACACACCTCGCCACACACATCATCACTCAACTCATCACTCAACTCATCACACACCTCATCACTCAACTCATCACACACCTCGCCACACACCTGATCACACACCTCGCCACACACATCATCACTCAACTCATCACTCAACTCATCACACACCTCATCACTCAACTCATCACACACCTCGCCACACACCTCATCACTCGACTCATCTCATCTCACACCTCATCGCAGCACATGACCACATACATACACAACGCTCAGCTATCTCATCACAACACCCTGATCACAATAGTGGTTTTATTATATCCGTGTCTTTGTGTTGCCGTGTCCTCATGAGCCTGCGTCTTCCTGTGCATGTGATCCCAGTACCCCATGACCCCGTGTGCTTGCGTCTCCGTGACCCCAAAGATCCTGTCTCCCCTTGTGTGCTCGTGTCCACATATCCCTGTGTTTGTACCTCCATGCCTCCCGTGCCTCATGCTCGTGTCCTCCTTCCACAGATGGGCAGGAACCCCATGCAGTCAGCTGGCTGCTTTGCGGTCCTCACGGCCGCCAAGAACTCATCGTGTGCGCTCGAGAGGCTGGACTTCACGGTGAGCCACCGGCTCCGAGCGTCGGGTTGTTTTCTCCACGGCCCCATGGATCCTGTGAATTGGTCGTTTGTGAATGTAAAAAACATCGTGCTTGCAGCGACTGTCGGTGAAGAGCAGCGGTGCCTCCTCATTGCGCCGCGGACGCTCGATGCGGTTTGATGTCCCGCTTGATGTGGGTGCGCTCAGGGTCGTTGTTCTTTAGTCTCTCTGGTACGAGTGAACCTCGACAGCGAGTGGCGAACGCGCGACCACCAGGCCACGTCACATGTGACCGCTCACGTGTGAACAGCGCTATTGGCACCGTGTACCGGCCTTCATGGGTGCTCACTAAACCGCACTTAACCCCAACAGTTTGCTAACGCCACCGGGTAATCTTTGTCTCTGTGTGTTTGTTTAGGCAATCCATGTGAACGCTGATTTTGAGGAGCTGCATGAACAGGTGCGGGGATTGAACCCGAATCTTCAGGTCAAACACGGGGGGCTCGTGCCTTCAAAGAGGCGGCCCAAGCCAAACCCCACCAGCAGCGCCACCACCGACACCGCGACCGACGTCACCACCGACGTCACCACCGACGTCACAGTCGATACAACGACCGACATCACAACTGACACCACTACCAACACCACTACCAACATCACTCCCGACATCGCGACCGACACCACTACCAACATCACTCCCGACATCACAACCGACACCACTTCCAACATCACTCCCGACATTGCGACCAACATCACAACCGACACCACTACCAACATCACTCCCGACATCGCGACCAACACCACGACCGACATCACGACCGATACCACAACCACCGTTGTATCCGCCGCAACCACGTAGCCACCACAACCACCGTGACACTTCACACCACAGCTACCGCATAACCCAACGTCATCCCTGACATCACCACAGTTTCAAATGCAGACCAAACAATCGGGTGCGGTGTGCCACCTCATCAGCGTCATGATCATTTGGTTAAATGTTTTTCACATCGCCGTTTGCTCCGTGACTATGGTCCCCGCCCCCAACCCCCCCCACCCCCCTCTATTATGGATATTGGTCGCCAAAGCCTCCTGCTGCTGCGTGTTAAGGTCACGATGGCTCCTCCACAATCTGCGTGTCCACCGGGGCCACAGCTGCTGCTGACCACCGAGCGTGGGAACCCGCCCGGGGCCTGAGTGCTTCAAGTTGTTGCGAATTATCAGCGAGATGAACAAAAATCCGATGAGTATTCGACTTTTGAGAAATTGCACTTGCCGATCTTTCGTTGGTGTTCGCCTTCTTGGTGTGGCTGATGTTGTGGCAACAACTGTAATGTTGTTATCTGTGGGACATGTTTTTGTGTATTAAACAATTATGGAAGAATACTAATAATAGCTTTTATACCCTTTCTGGCAATAAAACAGGAGGCGTTAAGATGTCAAGCACCAAATAGAGAAACATTTTTCTTGGTATCATCAAGTCTGTATTAACCACACGTACATTTGGCAAAACTTACAAACAGAAATGCTCTGATGATAATACGTTGTCTTTGAAACGGATTGGCCTACACCAGAGACAACCTTCTTTATGTGCTTGCCTCACCACCACCAGCACCAGTGTTAGACCAGAGAACGCCAGAATGCGAACATTACAAAGTAATTCTATGTTGAAGTGGTTGAGCCAGATAATTGTGTCAGGAGTAGCAATGTGTATTGCTTTGATGATGCCTCCTTCATACAGATATCTGCCTGAGTCGATGGGTCTCTGTGAATCTAATGATCTCTGTATGGGTCTCTGTGAGTGTGATTCTGTATGTTAAACTATCGATCTCTGTATGGGTCTCTGTGTGATTCTGTATGTTAAACTATCGATCTCTGTATGGGTCGCTGTGAGTGTATGATTCTGTATGTAAATCTATAGATGCCAGTGTGGGTTGCTGTGATTCTGTATGTTAAACTATCGATCTCTGTATGGATCGCTGTGAGTGTATGATTCTGTATGTTAAACTATCGATCTCTGTATGGGTTGCTGTGGGTGTATGATTCTGTATGTGAATCTACAGATCTCTGGATGAGTCTCTGCAAGTCGATGGGTCTCGGTGTGAACTTCAGGGGCCATTCTTCGTATGCCCACTCACCCACTCACCGGGGCCGTGTTGTCCACAGCAGTGGGCACTCGCCTAGGGCCTACGAAAACTAAAAGGGCTTACGGGAAAAAACGTGATCATTTTTTAGTTTGTATGATAAACAAAACATGTAACCAATAGACATTCTTGAATACATCTCTGAAGCGAGGGTAGGCGGCGTTTCAAACGAATGCCGCGAATCTGCGGCACGCGGCGCGATCCCATCGCACGAGGGCACAGACGACAACACCAACACCACGAGGGCACAGACCACAACACCAACACCACGAGGGCACAGACCACAACACCAACACCACGAGGGCACAGACCACAACACCAACACCAGGAGGGCACAGACCACAACACCACGAGGGGTGGCAGCAAGAGGAGACACCAGCGGAGTGGCGGTGACAGTGGTGGTGACAGTGGTGGTGGTGACAGTGGTGGTGATGGTGACAGTGTGGTGGTGGTAATAGTGGTGGTGGTGACGGTGGTGACAGTGTGGTGGTGATGACAGTGGTGGTGATGGTGGTGACAGTGGTGGTGGTGACAGTGGTGGTGGTGGTGACAGTGTGGTGGTGGTGACAGTGGTGGTGATGGTGGTGACAGTGGTGGTGGTGACAGTGGTGGTGGTGACAGTGTGGTGGTGGTGACAGTGGTGGTAGTGCCAGAGCTGTCAAGCCCTCGTCATTACTACAGAGCAGTTCAACGTTCATCCTACAAAGTGCCATGACAAGGCCGAAACATAAATGAATGAATCTTCACTGAAAGCTTTCGTGGCTGCAGGAATTCACCGTCTCTGGGTATCCAGTGAAGTCGTGAGCCGGTCAGGGGGGGGGGCCTTAATGTCTGCATATAAATGACATTGACATGCATGATTCATAAATATAAGAAGACATCATCGTCGCGGCGACACCACCACCACAAGGGAATAAACAAAGGCGAATTTGTTGTTGTTGTCAATATCGTCGAGCGAACCCAAAGCGCAGCCACGTGACACCACAACAACAACCACAAACGCCGCCTGAGACACCCGAGACAGTTCACCGCGACCCCTAAGTGGCACCCCCGCCCCGCCAGCCGCCTCGTGTGAGGGTCTGTGAGGGACCGCGGTGAACCGCGAGCCTCTTTGCTGACTCAGCTCAAGACTCAAGTGCAAAACCGCTCGCAGCCACTTCACTGGTGAGCACCCCCCCTCGTCCCTGCCCCCCCCCTCGTCCCTGCCCCCCCCCTCGTCCCTGCCCCCCCCGCCTCCCCTGCCCCCCCCTCGACCCTGCCCCCCCCCTCGTCCCTGCCCCCCCCTCGTCCCTGCCCCCCCCCGCCTGGTGCGTGTCCCCTGCTCTGCATTGTGCTGTCCACGTTGTCTCGTCTGTCTACGTTGTCTACGCTGTCTGGGCTGTCTCGTCTGTCTCATTCGCTGCGACCTGTCGCCTCAGCGCGAGAACACAGAGAGGACGCGGTGGGGAATGCGCCGCGTCTCCCTCCGCGAGGACTGCGGCTGGGGGAGTGGAGCCCGCGAGAGCCGCAGGGGCCGCGAGTCGTGGCCGCTGTGGCCACGCGGCCCCCCACCACGCGGCCCCCCACCACGCACGGCCCCCCACCACGCGGCCCCCCACCACGCACGGCCCCCCACCACGCGGCCCCCCACCACGCGCCCCCCCCACCACGCGGCCCCCCACCACGCGGCCCCCCACCACGCACGGCCCCCCACCACTGGGCTGCTGAAGCGCCGGCGGCGAAAGTCTCCGCCGCCTTCTTCAACAGCGGGGTCGAGGCACACGAGAAACGGCGAACTGTGCCCCTCTGTGTGAGTGGCGTGTGATGGTGTGTGTGATGGTGGTGTGTGAGTGGTGGTGTGTGAGTGTGTGTGATGGTGGTGTGTGTGAGTGGTGTGTGATTGGTGGTGTGTGAGTGGTGGTGTGTGAGTGTGTGTGTGTGATGGTGGTGTGTGTGAGTGGTGTGTGAGTGGTGGTGTGTGAGTGGTGGTGTGTGAGTGTGTGTGATGGTGGTGTGTGATGGTGTGTGAGTGAGGTGTGATGGTGATGAGTGAGAGTCACGTGCGCGCCGTGCGCGTGTCACTTGATGGCCACAACTGCGCCGCCCACCCTCATCGATGCCCCCAGGGGACAACCCACTGTGACCTTTGTCCCAGTGCTGGGCTCGGGCACAGTCTAGCTACCGAGAGAGGAGCCGAGTGGGTGTCACACGACGGTATGGCCCTGCCACAATCATCTCTCATCCGCAGCAGCAGCAACAATCATCGGATAATTGTTGGAAGTCGCCCTTGGTTCGTCTTTGGGGCGCCACGGTAACTAGGAGATGTTAACTACCTCGCCTGGTCTACAGGAGGTCGTGGGTTCCATCCCGACCCTGACGATACCTGCTGTATATGTGGAGTTTGCGTGTCTCTCTCATCATCACGGTGACTAGGAGATGTTAACTACCTCGCCTGGTCTACAGGAGGTCGTGGGTTCCATCCCGACCCTGACGATACCTGCTGTATATGTGGAGTTTGCGTGTCTCTCTCATCATCACGGTGACTAGGAGATGTTAACTACCTCGCCTGGTCTACAGGAGGTCGTGGGTTCCATCCCGACCCTGACGATACCTGCTGTATATGTGGAGTTTGCGTGTCTCTCTCATCATCACGGTGACTAGGAGATGTTAACTACCTCGCCTGGTCTACAGGAGGTCGTGGGTTCGATCCTGACCCTGATTGGCCGCTTGCGCACAAGCGCTTCCACGTCCATCGCCCACCCTTTTGGCCTCGCCCCCCCTCCCTCCCGATACGTTCCTTTCATTGGCTACCATAGTCTGATGAGCTCCCCCCTCCCTCTCCATCCCCCCTCAACTCGCTTTTAAGGGATTACATCTTGAATCATGGCCTCACTTGATACAGCTAATCTGGCTGTGACGGTCCCACCTGATGACGGAGACTTGTGTTGCCTCCGAAACGTCGTGATTTTTGTTTTTATTTTATTTTACTTTCTACGTGACTTTACCAGAAAAAACCTAAGAACATGTATATGTGTTTCTCTTCGAGGGTGTTGGTAGTACTATTATTTGTTGCTGTGTAACACTTCGCTACTTCAGTCTTGATTTGAAGCGTTGCTGACTGCAGGAATCCATACCCTTTGGTTCTTTCGGTAAAGTCACGTGGGTAGACAATTATTTCATTTTGTAAGGCACAGAAGAGGACTTTGTCCGTGTGTGTGAGTGAACTGGGCATGATGTTACCCCACTGTGAGTGAACTGGGCATGATGTTACCCCACTGTGAGTGAACTGGGCATGATGTTACCCCACTGTGAGTGAACTGGGCATGATGTTACCCCACTGTGAGTGAACTGGGCATGATGTTACCCCACTGTGAGTGAACTGGGCATGATGTTACCCCACTGTGTGAGTGTGAACTGGGCATGATGTTACCCCACTGTGAGTGAACTGGGCATGATGTTACCCCACTGTGTGTGTGAGTGAACTGGGCATGATGTTACCCCACTGTGTGAGTGAACTGGGCATGATGTTACCCCACTGTGTGAGTGTGAACTGGGCATGATGTTACCCCACTGTGAGTGAACTGGGCATGATGTTACCCCACTGTGAGTGAACTGGGCATGATGTTACCCCACTGTGAGTGAACTGGGCATGATGTTACCCCACTGTGTGTGTAAGTGAACTGGGCATGATGTTACCCCACTGTGTGTGTGAGTGTGAACTGGGCATGATGTTACCCCACTGTGTGTGTGAGTGTGAACTGGGCATGATGTTACCCCACTGTGTGTGTGAGTGTGAACTGGGCATGATGTTACCCCACTGTGTGTGTGAGTGTGAACTGGGCATGATGTTACCCCACTATGTGTGTGAGTGTGAACTGGGCATGATGTTACCCCACTGTGTGTGTGAGTGTGAACTGGGCATGATGTTACCCCACTGTGTGTGTGAGTGTGAACTGGGCATGATGTTACCCCACTGTGTGTGTGAGTGTGAACTGGGCATGATGTTACCCCACTGTGTGTGTGAGTGTGAACTGGGCATGATGTTACCCCACTGTGTGTGTGAGTGTGAACTGGGCATGATGTTACCCCACTGTGTGTGTGAGTGTGAACTGGGCATGATGTTACCCCACTGTGTGTGTGAGTGAACTGGGCATGATGTTACCCCACTGTGTGTGTGAGTGTGAACTGGGCATGATGTTACCCCACTGTGTGTGTGAGTGTGAACTGGGCATGATGTTACCCCACTGTGTGTGTGAGTGTGAACTGGGCATGATGTTACCCCACTGTGTGTGTGAGTGTGAACTGGGCATGATGTTACCCCACTGTGTGTGTAAGTGAACTGGGCATGATGTTACCCCACTGTGTGTGTGAGTGTGAACTGGGCATGATGTTACCCCACTATGTGTGTGAGTGTGAACTGGGCATGATGTTACCCCACTGTGTGTGTGAGTGTGAACTGGGCATGATGTTACCCCACTGTGTGTGTGAGTGTGAACTGGGCATGATGTTACCCCACTGTGTGTGTGAGTGTGAACTGGGCATGATGTTACCCCACTGTGTGTGTGAGTGTGAACTGGGCATGATGTTACCCCACTGTGTGTGTGAGTGTGAACTGGGCATGATGTTACCCCACTGTGTGTGTGAGTGTGAACTGGGCATGATGTTACCCCACTGTGTGTGTAAGTGAACTGGGCATGATGTTACCCCACTGTGTGTGTGAGTGTGAACTGGGCATGATGTTACCCCACTGTGTGTGTGAGTGTGAACTGGGCATGATGTTACCCCACTGTGTGTGTGAGTGTGAACTGGGCATGATGTTACCCCACTGTGTGTGTGAGTGTGAACTGGGCATGATGTTACCCCACTGTGTGTGTAAGTGAACTGGGCATGATGTTACCCCACTGTGTGTGTGAGTGTGAACTGGGCATGATGTTACCCCACTGTGTGTGTAAGTGAACTGGGCATGATGTTACCCCACTGTGTGTGTGAGTGTGAACTGGGCATGATGTTACCCCACTGTGTGTGTCCCTTGTGTGGTTTTGTCTTTCTGGGGTGCCCGCAAGCATTTGCCGATCGACCCCCTGAACAGTCTTGTTGTTGTTGTTGTGGTGGTTGGGAGTTAAAAATCCGTCGACTCGGAGACCCCCCCCCCCCTCTGCATCACGCACGTCTCCCTCCCTCTCCCAGGGCACACTCGGCGAGACGCAGACACACACACACGTGTCGACGTGGTGGAGCGGCAACTGCGACAGTAGAAGAAGAGAGACGGCTGTGGGGGACATGGCGAGGTGAGTGGTGGTGGTTTATTTGGTGGTGGTGGTGGGTGGTCAAAGGTCTGTGTGGTTGGTGAGGAAGGTGGCTCTGCCCACGCTACGTTATAAACATTATTCAGGGAGTTGGCCAAAATATGGCAATGTACAGGTCCGGTCCTGGCTGCGTTGCCGTGCCTCCGTTAGAAATCTGTGCAACCGCCGTCGCCCTCCTGCTGCTGCTCTATGTAAGAGCGGAAGCCCGTGGATGGCTTCACTATTCTGGCAAATCGCCCGATGATGCTGGTTGATGTAATTACCAGCAAAACGTCACGGTACTCAAATTGTAAATGTTGTGGATTTACTCTCCGACACACCGGTGGGCTGAAGTAGTCACTAATTGGCGTTTTGTTAACGTGACAAATGCCTTGCTAAATGTATCTGTCGGGTGGTGGAGGGTTTTGACACAACATTTATACTTAGGCGATCTAACCCGAAAACCTTTATCATAAATTACAGCGTCCTGTGATGCAAATCACACGGATGATGCTGTACGAAATGAGACCGGCCGAAATATTAGCATCCCCTGGAGAGGCCTCCGTTCTGTTGTAAAGCGTTGATAGCGATAAGTCCCCGGAACCCCGTGGTAGAGAGCCACCACTCCCTTGTGCTGCTGGCGCCCCCCACGCCCGGCACGCGAGAGGTGGCGACGAGCCATCCTTGTACGCGTAGCGAGCGACTTGCGGGACACAGCGCGTAGAGGGCTTCTTATTTATTTCTCACACTTCAGGCACAATCACTGGGCGACATTTCTATATATACACGGCTACGCATAGCTGACCCATCTACGCAGCCCCATCGTCGGCGTCTAACTCTATAGCTGGCTGACTAATATAGCAACGACGACGATGGGAGCCGCGCAGAGGATCGGCCATGCGGCCGGACGATGAAGAGATGACGGCGAAGACAGTGACGGCAGCCAGGACCCGGACCCCACGACAGCCCCGAACCTTGGGTCACGTCCCCCCTATATACTCTCCGGCGTGGCCAGGCCCCGCCTCCGGCCACGCCTCCTTCTAGAACCTTCGAGCAGGTTCCCCAAGCTTCCCGGCTGACCCTGCTCTTGACCTTTAACCCGGTTACGCCCCTAATGTAGTTGGTTATTATATAACGCGCCCATACTCGTGATTATCCCTCCTACTCTTTGGGTTTTTCGGTAAAGTCACGTAGATAGAAAAAAAAATCACGACATTTCGATCGCAACACAAGCAATCGTCTTCAGGTGAAAAATACAGCAGGCGAACTGCTGAGGCAGGAGAAATATAGCGGGAGAGCTGCTGCAGCAAGAGGTTCTAAAGGTTTGAGATGGGTACAAGCCAAGGGTAAGTGGGCAGGGCTAGAGATGGAATTTACAAGTAATATAGCTCGGCCATTGTATTGCTAGAGATTAGAGGTTAGCATGTCAATGTGTTAATGTAACCACACCACTACGGTGAGATTAGAGATTAGCATGTCAATGTAACCACACGACTACGGTGCTGAAGAAGCCACTGTATTGCTAGAGATTAGCATGTCAATGTGTTAATGTAACCACACCACTACGGTGAGATTAGAGATTAGCATGTCAATGTAACCACACGACTACGGTGCTGAAGAAGCCACTGTATTGCTAGAGATTAGCATGTCAATGTGTTAATGTAACCACACGCCTACGTTGAGATTACAGATTAGAATGTCAATGTGAAATGGCTCCCGCAGCAGCGGCTGTGTTAATGAGACACATTCAGTCTTGTAAACAACGAGAGCCACCGCCACATCGAGGAAAAGGGAAGCAGCGGCTATGTTAGCGAGACATTTAGCCTGTTAATGTAAAGACATTTAACAAGGTAATGCAGAAATACATGTAACTGCTAACATCGGCAGGTAGGATGTAAGCATCACAGCAAGTTATGACTTTACCTGGTTAATAACATCCTTCCAATGATTGCTCAGTTTGTACCCATCTTCTCGGGTGAAATTGTGTCTGTGTTTGTATATCTGGATGGCTTCATGAACACATCTTTGTTTATAGCCAGTGGGTTTGCATAGTACCTTCGTCTTGGAGAAATATATTTCATGTGTGCCCACAGCGTTAAAACAATGATCAGCCACGGCAGAGGTATTAGTTCTACCGTGTTTCAGATCTGCCTTGTGTTCACGAACACGGTCTGAGACATGTCGCTTGGTTTCCCCAATGTAACTGCTGCCGCAGGCACAACTTAGTTTGTAGACACCGGGGTATTGCATGTCAGGGATCACATCCTTCACAGATGGGATCAGATCACGAATTTTATGTACTGTGTTGAATTGAACCTGGATCTTGTGTTTGCTCATGTTTTGGAAATGTTTTTGGTGACCACTGCTATATATGGTAAGGTGATGGTTTTGATTGGGTCCTCAGGTGGTTCTCTCTCAACGGTTGGGTGTGACAGCTTTACGGATTGTGCAATCCGAATATCCATCCACCTTGAGGGCTTGGTGTACGTGCTCCAGTTCACTGGCTAGGTGGTGACGGTCGGAAATGCAACGAGCCCTGTGGTGTAGAGTTTTGATGAGGGAATTTTTCTGGGCTGGATGGTGGTGGGAGTCAGGTTTTTTGATTGGCGTCCGTGTGGGTGGCTTTCCTGTAGACAGAGTGTCCCAATGAGCCATCGGGTCTCTTTTCCACCTCCATGGTGAGTGTGATGGCTGGGTGTATGACATTGGTTCAGAGCTGGCAGGCCATGGCACCCTGCTACTACAAATGTACTGTACGCTGAACTTCTTTCGCTCCGCACGTAGCCGACCGTGCTACTCGGGAGGTGCGAGCGCCAGTGTGCCAAGTGGCGAGCGTGTGCACGCACACGTGGTTGTGCGGGCTACAGCAGGCGTACGCCATTTGTGCTTCGGGGCTCGATGTGTCTATTGCCGTGTCCGTTGTGTACCTGTGATTCGTGGGGAGCGGTGGTGCAGCGGTTAGCGTTACGCTGCGATACGAACCCGGCGTCCCGAGTTCGATTCCCGCTCACGGCCAACACCGGTGACGATGATCTGAACCGGTCGTGGCAAACAACTGAGGTCCACTTTCATGGCAGGCAACTGCAGAGCACAGACTTAAGTGTTTCTAACCCAACGTGAAAACTAACAATAAGATCTTCTTGGTTCTTTCGGTAAAGTCACGTAGAAGGGAAATAATAAAAGAATAAAAATAAAACAATGAAATACAATTCTCACGACGTTTCGGCCTAAACGCAAGCAGCCGTCCTCAGGTGAAGACAGATCTGTCGGAACCACCTGAGGACCCATTTTTTTATTTTTTTTATTTCCCTTCTACGTGACTTTACCGAAAGAACCAAGAAGATGAATCCCTGCAGTCGCAAAAGCTTTAAATCGAAATGTAACAATAAGATGCGTAAGAATTACAGTGAAGAGACGGTGTATATACGGTTAAAATGTAAGAGTTGACAAACATTTACTTCAAATCTTTGTCCTCGTAGCACCCAAGACACCGTTCCAGAGCCGGGATGAGGCTATTTTAAAACGTCGTGAGCACCACCGACCCAACGCCGTGGGGAGATTTTTGTTCGCGATTGTCAAAGCGGTGCTTGAAACGCCATCGAGGACGGAAGGTTAAAACTGTCCACTCGGCGTAATGGCAACTTGCTTGTGACGTGGCTGTTGCACCGCAGCGTGTGGTGGTGGGTGCAGCTTCTGGCGGTATTCGTGTGGCGGGCGTCGTGACATTTGTGTGGGTCAAATGTGTTTATTTTTCTGGCTCGATGGCGATGCGCGTGGCCTCGTAGATTTATTTTTGACAATGGATGGAATTTATCGGCCTTGGCATCATTTATCCGACGATCATCTCTCTTCAGAAGAGACTCTTCCAGATTCTTCTTGGCTGTTCAAAGTCAAAGCACAATCGAGAGATATGCCAAAAAATCCCGAGATAGGAGAGATGAAATGTTGACTGCCCAGTTCGTGTAATTATCTGCAACAGCAGATGCGTCATCTGTCATGGAACAGGTTGTGTGCGTCGAGGAAAGCGGTCATTAATCACCCGCTCGGAGCTCCCCTCTAGCCACAATCCATCACCGAGAATGATTCCAGTTGAGGCAACCTGCTGACCATGCGCCCTCCCTTTCGAGACGTGACCCAAGGGTGTGCACCTCTGTACCGTGCGGCGGGTGGCTGCCAGACACCAGTTCTCCCGGGGTACGAGAGGAGACGCCGACCGCGGCTAGAGCAGAGCACGACCGCGCCAAGGGCTGACCGGCAAAACCTCGACCAGGTATCCAACCGTGGCAGAGCCCCTTGGGAATGCAGTTAGGTTATTGAGAATATTTTGGTGCAAAACAGTTCCACGCGATAAGCCACTTCGTTGAGCTATCATTTGTGACCGCCAGGTCGCTTCTGAAAAATGAGCTCATCGCTCAGAGGGCTTTACCTGGTAAGATTAAAAAAAGTACTTTAGTTTTATTTGTAGTTGTTTTCAAGTGATTTGTTTACCTTTCCTATGCCTTCCACTGCTGTCATGTTGTTTGTATTGTGTGCTGTTGTAACGTTCTGACTACGTGCCCCTACTCATGGCTGTCAACCCACACGGTTTACCGCCCGTATCCCCGTACAGGGACATGGAGTTGTCAGGTCTATACGGCGTACAGCCGTTTCATTCTGGGCAATTTTTTTTTGTCTATTTGTTTGTGATGGGACTTGTAGGATGAACGTTGAGATTTATAATGGCACGGGGTGACAAATAAGGTTGGAATTTGTCTGTAATAAGGTAGGGCACTGATAAGGGTTTGACTGGTATGCCACCCCCTCGTTCTCTATGCCGGCTGTCAGAGGTGCTGCTCACTAACAGCCCTTGCCCCCACAGTCTATTAAAGGCTATATGGGGGATGTTTGTCTTTATATAGAGAGCGGTGGCGCAGTGGTTAGCGCACGGCGCTACAAACCCGGCAACCCGAGTTCGATCCCCACTCACGGCCAACATCGGTGTCGAATATAATATGAACCGGTTCTGGGCCTCCCCTAGGTCGACTCAGCCTCAACCGAGTACCCGGTGTGACGTATAAACATCGCCACTGGGGCGACAAAGGCGGCCGGGCGTGGTTGCTGGCCACCCACCCGCCGGTGCACCGTGCTCGCCCGTCACAGGCGCCGCTCGCCAACAGCACTCGCCCTGACCACTTGTTGAGGCTACGCGGCGGGCGGTGGGTGGGGATCTTTGTGTTTGTGGAGCAGGAGCGAGTCGCTGGGCGCCATGGCCAGCTGTAAGTGGTGGTGCCCGGCGCTGATCGTCTGCATCTACGGCTTCGTGTCTCAGCTGAGGCCGGCCGAGTCTTTCCTCATGCCCTTCCTGCTCAGCCCCGACAAGAACCTGACGCGTGAGCAGGTGAGACGTCCACAATAAAAAAAAGATCGTAATAATAGTGACTCCACTCGCACTGTAGATAGAATGCAAACAATGAGAAGAAGACAGTAATGATGATTACTCTACGCTCACAGTGTAGGTAAAGTCCAATCACATACTAGCACAAGCCGTGAGAGTCATCGTGCGGGTAGAAGCGAGGTTCTGCGGAGAGAGCTCCAGCCGGGAACGTTCCTTCAGCTCGATTCAAACCACGAGCTCATTCCATATCGGTGCCATTCTCACGGCACAGAGCCGCCATCACCAGGCCAGGGAAGGGGCGCTGCTGCCTCTCGCGGCCGTAGCGAGCGGGAGCTTCCTAGTCTGTGGCGATGGTTGCTGGGTTTTTCCACCTTTCGCGAATGACGCCACGGGGTCTCTTTCGCGTCCACCGTGAAGCGGACCGGAGCTTGCTGTTCACGGTCAACGCACCGGACGCACCGGCGGCGCTACCCAGGGCAGCTCCAGCGGCGAATGCGCCACCGAACGGGGCGGTCCCGCGCCGCCGCCGGCGGCGACGCGAGCCTTGACGCGGCTCGTTTGTTGTCGTTGTTGTCGTTGCCGCCCCCGGCGGGCGCCCAGATCACCAACGAGGTGATGCCGGTGCTCGTCTACTCCTACATGGCCGTGCTGGTGCCCGTCTTCCTGCTGTCCGACCTGCTGCGCTACAAGCCCATGCTGGTGCTGCAGAGCGCCAGCTTGGTGGCCGTGTGGCTGCTCCTGCTGTTCACGCGGGGCATCCTCGGCATCCAGTTCGTGGAGTTCTTCTACGGCGTGAGCATGGCGGCGCGCGTGGCGTTCTCGCCGATCCTCTTCGCGCTCGTGGAGACGGGCCACGTGCAGCGCGTGACGAGCGTGTCGCGTGCGGCCACCCTCCTCGGCCTCTTCGGCAGCTCCGCGCTGGGGCAGCTGTGCGTGACGGTGTGGGGCGTCTCCTACGCGACGCTCAACCGCGTCTCCCTGGGCTTCGTCTCCGTCTCCTTCCTCTTCTCGCTCTTCTTGCCGTGGCCCCGACGCAGCCTCTTCTTCCACCGGCCCCCGCCGGGCGACGTCGTCGCCGCTGGCGACGGGCGGTGCCCCGAGTGGGGGCCGCTCGCGAACGGCGACGCGGACGCCGCCCGAGGGGGCGGCTTCGGCGTCGCGGCGCCCGCCGCCGCCGCCGCCGCCGTGAGCGCCGAGGGCCGCGGGAGGCCGGGGCGCGGACGGGCGGCCGCCGCCACGTACCTCGAGTGGCTGCGCAGGGCGGGCCGCGCCGTCGCCTCGTCGCCCAGCCTGTGCTCGTGGTGCGCCTGGTGGGTGTTCGGCATGGCCGGGTACTACATGGTCATCTACTACGTGCAGCTGCTGTGGGACGAGGTGGAGCCGTCGCGCGACAACCCCCGCGTCTACAACGGCGCCACGGAGGCCACGTCCACCCTGCTGAGTGAGGTCGCACCACCCCCCCTCACCCCCCACTCCCCCACCCCACCAGCCCCCCCGCCGTGAGATTCGTAAGTGCCATGCTGGAGCAAGCGCAGCGCCGCTGGGATATTGGGACGAAGCGTTTGGCCTGAATTCCTTCAGGGTAGTGGTTCTTCACCTTGATTGCAGCCTTGCAGCCCTTTGGTTCTCAATTGTAATTTTTTTTATTTATGTTAATAAATACGGAGGATTTGATTAAACAAAGTAAGTTGTAACTTCACGTGCCCTGTGGGTTAATTTGTGTTTTCGATTATTTACCTTCGAACAAAAATCTGGCCACGTCTCGCTACCCCCAGCAAGGGCATCTCGCACCCCCAGTGTGAAGAACCACGGCTCTCGAGGCTCTGCTGCAGGCGACAGAGACCCCTCGTGTTTATATGTTTGGGTGGCCGGCTGGGATTCGTTTTTTAAAAACTGGACTTGTTTTCGCTGGTGAAGCTTTAGGTTGACGTACCTTCAAGTTATTGATCTGGTCCAGCCAACTGCAGGAAATTGAGGCAATTGATGTAGACTGGGGTCAAGAGGTCACGAGCCATGAACCCCACCTGTCCTGTCACGTGGATACTGGGAGTCGAACGAATCAATATCTAATGCTCACACAATATACGCACAGGATCTTGTGTGTTTGAGTCAAATGTTTCCACGTAGCCGGCCGTTAAGTGAATTGGTCGTCAAGCGAGGATAGGGAATGCACGTCAAAGGCCTATACACTACACACTACACTACTATACACTACACTACTATACACTACACTACTATACACTACACTACTATACACTACACTACTATACACTACTACACACTACACTACTATACACTACACTACTATACACTACACTACTATACACTACACTACTATACACTACACTACTATACACTACACTACTATACACTACACTACTATACACTACACTACTATACACTACTACACACTACACTACTATACACTACACTACTATACACTACACTACTATACACTACACTACTATACACTACATACTACACTACTATACACTACACATTGGATTAACCGGGGTGGTCGTTAAGAGGGTTCTACTGTATATGCAAATGGTATGCTCATGTTACATCAATTCAGGCAAACGGAGAAAGCGAAACTCTCCAGCGAGAGGGATACACAAGCAGCAATACAGACAAGATGCTAAAAACAAGATTCAGGATCAACGTTCGAATCAAAGAGCAGGACCCTGAATCACAATGATGAATCGAATTGCCAGTGGGGTTGAGTTTTTTGTAACCTCCATCGAGCGATAATTAACCATCGGCGTCATTAGCGGAGGGTCAAAGTAACAACGGCTAAGCCCACGTCCCCCTCCACGTGTCCCGTGTCATCAGAGTTCGTTCCTCACGCCTCGAGCCGAGGCACGTGCCGGGCAGGGTCCCTGCCGACGCCTGGGAGCCGATCTCGGTGCGTGGCCCTGCTCTGACCGCTCCGTGCCCCTTGCCCTGCCCGTCGTCAACCTTCCAGCCCACCGCGGGATGAGCCGCGTGGCTCTCCACCCGCACCCCGCCCCGGGGCGCTCCGTGCGCCGAACTTCCCCCGCTGTGGAGCCACCGCGGGGGGGGCGTTTGTCGGTCAGCACCGTGCGCCGTCTCGTGCGGGGAAGCTGAACGTGGCGGTGCCGGGCAGTCCGGTCTCGGCAAAGATCGATCCCTGCCGCCCGACAGGCAGATGCCGATGTCCGTGACTGGCCCTGGGTTTAGCTGCGATGTTCACAGGCGGACACATCCCGACGATACTTACGGGACGCGATCGCTGGCTCGGCCAAACGACGTTCGGTTTCGGTTTCAGGTTTATTTCGAAGTTCCCTGTGAGCCAAGGAGCTCTTAAATCGGCGTTTCATCGACAAAAAACAACACCGCCGCTTCTCTGAGAAACGCATGAAAGTCACGGTGAAATAAACGATAATAGATAAGGGAAATTACAAAAATAAAAAATCATAATCGCAATATCAAGATTATCTTTTTTTTAAAAGAAAATGTAAGTGAAATATATAATTAACCATCAATTACCATGCTGTATCTCTGAAAAAGATACAAATTTAAATCTGCCAAAGTAATTATAATGCAGATACAGCCTCAACGACGATAGCATTACAGTGGAGGGGAGGGGCGGGAGAGGTGGGAAGCGTGTGTCTGTTTGTGTGTCTGCGTGTGTGTCTATTTGAGGTGGTATCTGCGTGTGTGTGTGTGTATATAAGACGGTGTCTGCGTGTGTGTATGAGGTGGTGTGTGTCTGTGTGTGTGTGTGTATAAGGCGGTGTCTGCGTGTGTGTGTATGAGGTGGTGTGTGTATGTGTGTGTGTGTATATAAGGTGGTGTCTGCGTGCGTGACTGCGTGTGTGTCTGTGTGTGTGTATAAGGCGGTGTCTGCGTGTGTGTGTATAAGGCGGTGTCTGCGTGTGTGTCTGTGTGTGTATATAAGGCGGTGTCTGTGTGTCTGTGTGTGTGTGTATAAGGCGGTGTCTGCGTGTGTGTCTGTGTGTGTATATAAGGCGGTGTCTGTGTGTCTGTGTGTATGTGTATAAGGCGGTGTCTGCGTGTGTGTGTATGAGATGCTATCTGCGTTTGTGTCTGTGTGTGTATAAGGCGGTGTCTGTGTGTGTGTGTATAAGGCGGTGTCTGCGTGTGTGTCTGTGTGTGTATATAAGGCGGTGTCTGTGTGTCTGTGTGTGTGTGTATAAGGTGGTGTCTGCGTGTGTGTGTATAAGGCGGTGTCTCCGTGTGTGTCTGTGTGTGTATATAAGGCGGTGTCTGTGTGTCTGTGTGTGTGTGTATAAGGCGGTGTCTGCGTGTGTGTGTATGAGATGCTATCTGCGTGTGTGTCTGTGTGTGTATATAAGGCGGTGTCTGTGTGTCTGTGTGTGTGTGTATAAGGCGGTGTCTGCGTGTGTGTGTATAAGGTGGTGTCTGCGTGTGTGTCTGTGTGTGTATATAAGGCGGTGTCTGTGTGTCTGTGTGTGTGTGTGTATAAGGTGGTGTCTGCGTGTGTGCGTGTGACAAGGTGCGCTGGCGTCGCTGGCCGTGGGCTTCCTGCGCGTGCGCTGGGCCGTGTGGGGGGAGCTGCTGCTCGGGGTGGTGGTGGCGCTGGAGGCGGCGCTGCTCTACGCCATGAACGTCACGCGCAGCATCTGGCTGTGCTACGCCGCCTACGTGCTCTTCCGCACGGTGCACCAGCTCCTGCTCACCGTCGCCACGTACGGGAAGCGCCGCGAACGCCGCCCCCCCCCGCCCAGACGTCACTGTCGGCGCTGCGATCCGCCGGTCGTGGAGGAGGCGAGCAGGAGGGTTAGCGGATCGCAAACCGATTCGTGAATCTCCCTGCCTGCCCGTCCGTGGGTGCCAAAGTCGCCGGCTTCGTGGCCAGGGTGCGATGGCGGTGGGGTGCTCCCGATTTCCTCCCACCTGTACGGCACAAACACTCGCCAAACATCCCAATATATATAGGGCCACGGAGCTTGGGCAAAGTTGACGACGATTCCGGCTGCCTTCCTGCTTGCCTGGGGTTGCCCGCTCCTCCGCGTGAAAACTGGGCACGTTACAAATGATACGCTCAGCACGCGAATTCGATTGTGCACGCGACACGTTCAGATGTAGCAGCCTGGACTGCGGCCGACATCAACGAGACACGTCCCGGGTTCAACCTTCCAGTGGTCGACCGAGTCGGGAGCGGCCCACGCGGCCGATGCAGCCACCCGATGCCACAGATGGCGCGGCCTGCGAGCAGCGCGGCCACCGACCCCAAAGGGTCGGCACACATCGTCAACGGCCGCAGCTGTGTCCGCTCCTTTGAAGGAGGAACGGACGAGATCCACCCTGCGTCCCAACAGACAACTCAGTGGACAACAACGTCTCGAATGACATCGTCAACCTGCTGCTAAGAAGAAGGGTGCCTAGACAGCCAAGACGCTGCTCGGGTCTTCTTCTTTCTGTACGAATTAATAGCGGACGATTAAAGATGCGGTTTTAGATGTCGTTATCCACCCAGCTGTCTGGTTCAGAAGCAGAGTGGATCTCGTCCCTTCCTCCTTTAAAGGAGTGAAGACAGCGTCGGCAGAGTGTTTGCAATGCGGTCGATGGTTTGGCATTCTCGGCCACGCCACTCGCAAGCCGCCAAATCTTTGATGGCGCCATTTTTTTGTGGCATCGGCCGCAAGGCCCCTCCCCCCCCCCCCCCCCCGGTTGATGGTCGACCGATGGCGGCGTGGAAGGTTGCGACCGGGGAGGGGGGGGGGGTTCGACCGGTAGGGTCGCCGTACGAGAGACGTTGACTTTCTTTTTGACGTTCCGCCGCGGTCCGGGCTCTGGCCTCCGTCTGTGGCGTTCGTGGCGTGGGAGCGACGCCGCCGCCGCCATGGTCCGCCAAGGGGGTGGCGTGATCCGAGACGAACGGGCGTCGCGTGCCGCCTCCGCAGGTTCCAGATCGGCAAGGAGCTGACGCGCGAGTGCAGCGCGCTGGTGTTCGGGGTGAGCACGTTCCTCGCCACCGTGCTGCAGACCGTCGTGACGCTCGTCGTGTGCGACAAGCTCGGCCTCTCGCTGTCCGTGCACGCCCAGGTGAGGTGGCTGGTCCACCACCTCACTCGCCCCGCGTCCACCACCTCACTCGCCCCGCGTCCACCACCTCACTCGCCCCGCGTCGACCACCTCACTCGCCCCGCGTCCACCACCTCACTCGCCCCACGTCCACCACCTCACTCGCCCCGCGTCCACCACCTCACTCACCCCGCGTCCACCACCTCACTCGCCCCGCGTCCACCACCTCACTCGCCCCGCGTCGACCACCTCACTCGCCCCGCGTCCACCACAATAACCGTGAGTCCACCACACTCGCTGTCAACCCACCACTCCACATTAATCCACCACTCCACATTAACCCACCACTCCACATTAACCCACCACTCCACATGAATCCACCACTCCACATTAACCCACCACTCCACATTAACCCACCACTCCACATGAATCCACCACTCCACATTAACCCACCACTCCACATTAACCCACCACTCCACATTAACCCACCACTCCACATTAACCCACCACTCCACATGAATCCACCACTCCACATTAACCCACCACTCCACATTAACCCACCACTCCACATTAACCCACCACTCCACATTAACCCACCACTCCACATTATTCCACCACTCTACATTAACCCACCACTCCACATTAACCCACCACTCCACATTAACCCACCACTCCACATTAACCCACCACTCCACATTATTCCACCACTCCACATTAACCCACCACTCCACATTAACCCACCACTCCACATTAACCCACCACTCCACATTAACCCACCACTCCACATTAACCCACCACTCCACATTATTCCACCACTCCACATTAACCCACCACTCCACATTAACCCACCACTCCACATTAACCCACCACTCCACATTAACCCACCACTCCACATTAACCCACCACTCCACATTATTCCACCACTCCACATTAACCCACCACTCCACATTAACCCACCACTCCACATTAACCCACCACTCCACATTAACCCACCACTCCACATTAACCCACCACTCCACATTAATCCACCACTCCACATTAACCCACCACTCCACATTAACCCACCACTCCACATTATTCCACCACTCCACATTAACCCACCACTCCACATTAATCCACCACTCCACATTAACCCACCACTCCACATTAACCCACCACTCCACATTAACCCACCACTCCACATTATTCCACCACTCCACATTATTCCACCACTCCACATTAACCCACCACTCCACATTAACCCACCACTCCACATTATTCCACCACTCCACATTAACCCACCACTCAACATTAACCCACCACTCCACATTAACCCACCACTCCACATTAACCCACCACTCCACATTAACCCACCACTCCACATTAACCCACCACTCCACATTAACCCACCACTCCACATTATTCCACCACTCCACATTATTCCACCACTCCACATTAACCCACCACTCCACATTAACCCACCACTCCACATGAATCCACTTCCACAGCCGGATCTACAGTGCTCAGTGCTCTGCCCCAGTTGCTGCGCTGCACCACCCCCTTGACTCTCCGCTCCTCATTCTCTCAGTTCGCACCCCTTCACTTTGTGGCTGTTGTTGTCCCCCCTCTCACTGCCCTCCCTCCTGTTCCCGTCTCTCCTCTCCCCTCCCTCTCCCCCCACCCCCTACCGCCACGGTCTCTCCGTTGCCCGTGCCCGTCACGCGCCGCGTGTCTGCACGCCGCGTCCCTGACGAGGGCAGTTCTACGTCTACTGCGGCTACTTCGTCACGCTGGCTGTGGCGTTCCTGTGCCGCGCCGCGTTCACCTTCGTCAGGCGACGGCGCTCGGGCAACAAGGGAGCGGAGCCCGTCACCTCCGACCTCGTCGCCTCCGACCTCGTCACCTCCGACCTCGTCACCCCCGGCCCCGTCACCCCCGACCCCATTGCCCCCAAACCCATCGCATCCGATCCCATCGCCCCCGAACCCGTGACCTCCGACCCCATCGCCCCCCGACCACTTCACCCCATACCCCCCACCACCACTGACCCCACCACCTCCTAACTCATCGCCCCCGAACCCGTGACCCCTGACCCCACCACCTCCTAACCCATCGCCCCCGACCCCATCGCTCCCGACACAGTGAACCGTGTCGCAGTCCCACCGTGTGCGACGCGCTACCCAGCGGGAGTGTGGGGGGGGGGGGTGTGAGTGTGAGGACCTTCGCTGGTTGTTCGGGGTTCAGATCGAGCTCGAGTCCTTGCTGGGAGCACTTTTACTTCCACACCTGCGGCAGCGGCAGCGGCAGCAGCTGCTGCGACTGCTCCACCACTTGGGCGGCGGCGAGTCCACCTTAGCGGCCTTTGCAAGGAACCTTACATTGTACACGTGTACACAAATGCGTGTGTGTGTATATATATTTATGTAAACCAACACATACATAAATAGCATATATGAATGTAAAAACTCTAAATGTTTGAGAAGCCATCACGGCCCGCCACTCGTCCCGTCGTGGTGGACAGGAGGTTGCAGGTTTGAGCCACACGGTTAGAATCTTCTAAAAATCTGGCGACAAATCCCAAAAGTTTTGGCTTTTGTCCGCGTTGAAAGTCGACGCCAACCGCAGGGGGAGCGTCGCGCTAACGACCGAATTGACGAGTTGGAGGGACGCGGATTTCATTTTTAATTTTCCGAGCTGCCGTGTAAATCATGCTGCCCACTTAAGATGCCGCTCACTTTGACCGTCGCAGCAGCGGCAGCAGCAAGTCACGAATGGAACCTCGACTGGAGTAGCGTGACGACGCGTTGAAGGGAAGCTAATGGTTAGAAAAGCCCTCCCAGAGAGGACGGTACGAATGAGATTTGTTGTTATCGAGTCGTGGCTGTGAGACTTGAGTGTGCATCTAATCACGTGGTGCGTGGTGAATCATTGCTGACGTAGTAACACCGACACAGCAGCCTTCAGCAGTTGCAGTCTTTATTTCTTCCAGCACGAGACACCCACGGGGTCTTCGAGGATTCCCTTCACCCCAAGCGTCTCGGGCTCTCGCGTCCCCCCCCACCACCTTTATATCCCTCAAGCCCCCTTTCTCGAAGGTTCCTTGACCCACTTTCTCTCCAGCCAATCACCTTCCCGCTTTCTTTCAACGACCTCCCTGTCAATCATCTTCCGTCACTCGCTCCTTTCCATTTTAGTATTTGTGTAAGTAGTGTATAGTATTGTAGTGTACAGCAGTGCGGTGTACAGTAGTGTAGTGTATAGTGCAGTGTTTATCAAACCTGTCAACCCCTTATCAGCGCCCTACCTTGTTACAGGCAAATTCAGACTTTATTGGTCACCACGTGCCCCTTATAAATCTCAACATTCTAAAAAGTCCCATCACGAGGGAGAATCACAGATTATGTTACGGCTCTACGCCGTATGCGCCTGAAAACTCCGTTTCCCTGTTCAAGAATACGGGGTTAACCGTACGGGTTGACAGCGATGCGTTTCTCCTCCAATCCCAGGCCAGTCGGGTACCAACTGGAGGGGCGCGTTCTTTTACTTTGCCGATTATCCGTTCCACGCGGTGCTGCACCGTGCCAGGCGAGCATCGTCCGTAGCAATACAATGTCCACGCTCGCGTTTACCGGTGGACTTTTAATTGAGTCGCGCATGAGACGATTATAGACGATTATACGATTGCACAGTTTTTACATTTTGAATTTTTTTTTTTAACGAACTCGGCACTGTAGCTCAGAACGCAGCACTGCGCTGCACGACACAGCACTACGCCACGCGCCTCTGTGGTCGTCCTCGAGGCGAGAGAGCAAACACCACAACGCGTCACTCGGTTTTGGTGATGGGGGCTCGTAATGGGCAATTCTGATCACCGACGTTCAGAGTCCAAGGCTGAAATCTTGGGCTCCCGTCCCCCCCCCGAGATTAAAACGAGGCTCTCGCGATCAGCGATTTCTCTGGCCTCGCTCCAGGCGCCGATGACTCCGAGCGAAAAGAACAATCAAACTACTTGTTGTGCTCCTCATTTCTGCGGCCTCTGACGGCGCACGGTGTCACCGCGCGGTGCCTCCTCATGCCGCGGGGATTTCTGCTTCGCCGTGAGCTTCGCGGACGTATTCCTCGTTCATGGCTCTTGACGCAGCCGGCGTGCGCTCCTCTTAATCCCTTGGGCCGTGGCGAGGGGAGAGACGTGAGCGGCAGATGCTCCCCGCTTCCGTGGAGGCTGCGGAGTCCACGAGGTTTCTCTCTCTCCGAGCCTCTGCTGCCCAACTCTGGCCGCCTTCCGTCCCCGGTGGGGCATTGCCGGTTGGGGTCGCGGTGCTTATTTTGACAATGAGACTCGAGCCAACTTGGAAAAAAATGCCCGTCAATAAATACCCCCAAGATACAATAAACCCACACAGGGTGATGGCATTCTGTCGACAACAGTGCGAACGACATATCCTTTGGTGTGTAGAAAATCAGTCAAATCAAGAGAAGAGAAATCAAACCAAAGTACGTTTTCATTAATCCGATTGCAAATACAGCAAGACGCAACCCACGCTCTACGTCGGTGACGCGTTCCTACAATGCGTGACGACTATCGAAGCGATGTACTATGGTGGTGGTGGTGCTGGAGGTGAAGGCCGAGAGGCGATGTGAGCGAGCGACGTGAGCGAGCGAGCGAGTGGTTGTGTGTGTTGTGTGTGGCGTGAGAGTGACGACTTGGTCGCGACACGACGTTCAACGGGGTGGGGAGCGACGTGCATCGTGGCTTGGCTGTGCGCACAAATATCAATGTCTTAGCAATGCAAGGAGTTTTCTTTTGTTTTAAACTTGTGAAAGCTCCCGCCGAGTTGTATTTAAATAAAATACAACTCACGTGTAAGTAGCCAGTGTGGATGGCACGGAGTCGCTCACGGCTGAATGCAGTGGACGTCTGTAATAAAGGACTCCGCCGACACACCGCTGGGTCTCCGTCTCTCTTTATTCCCGTTGACGCTCGCACTCCGCTGGTCCCGACAGCGGACCGGCTGCTCCCTGTGCCCCGCACGCGCTCTCCCGTCAGTCGCTCCGCTCCCCCGCTCCGCACACCGCTGGCCGACGGTGTGCTCGAAGCTCCTCCAGCCACGTGGCTGATGGCGCGGATCCCTCCGGCAACACCCAACGTGGTCCAGCTTCGTGACTCCACCAACTGCCCCGGAGCCCTTCCGGGATCCCACCTATATCCCCTTCACCACGTGACCCTGTCTCCTCCCTCTCACCACGCCCTTCACCACGTGACCCTGTCTCCTCCCTCTCACCACGCCCTTCACCATGTGACCCTGTCTCCTCCCTCTCACCACGCCCTTCACCGAACCTTCCAGATGCGGCCTCCGCATAGCGCCCCGCTGCTCCGCCTCGAGGTTCCGCCCCCGCTCACCTCGCATCCGATTGGACTGGAGGTGAGCGGCGGACCTTCACATACGCCCCCATACTGGGCCCCGCCCCCCAATACCCCGGGCAGTGTGATTGGCCCAGAGCCGAGCAGCGAACCCCGCTTACGCTCTCGCATGTGGACACGTCTCTGCAAGGCGCGTGTCGAATTGGCCAGGGCAGGGGACTGCTTCGCGCAGGAGTGGCGGAGACATTGGGCCAAAGCGCACCGTAGCGACATCGCCACGCGATGTTGATGTCAACTTGTTAAAGTGCCGTGCGATGTTGATGTCAACTCGCGTGGGGAGCGACTCGCGAGGAGCCGCGGACAAGCGGGAAGGCAGCAATCAGCGACGCGGTGAGCTCCCGCCAACGATTGCCCAAGCTCTGGGGTCCTCTGTCTGTTAAGGTTTTATCGGGAAAGTAGTGGGTTCTAGATTTGAAGCTTTCGTGACTGAAAGGATTCATACTCTTTGGTTTTTTCGGTAAAGTCACGTAGGTAAAACAATAAAATAACTAAATTAAATCGGACGTTTCGGACACAAGCCTTGTGTTGCCTCCGAAATGTCGTGATTTAATTTTCATTTATTTTATTGATTGTTTTACCTACGTGACTTTACCGAAAAAACCAAAGAGTATAAACGAATGGGTATTTTAAACACGCGGTAATGTGGAAGAGGAAGAAACCAGAGCACCCGGAGAAAGCCCACGCGTGCGAGGGTGAAGCGCTCTATCCCGCCAGGGAGTTGGCGTGTTGCCCTACAGCGCCTCCTCCTGGCGAGCCAGCGTCACCGCGGCTCCTCCACACCCACGGGAAGCGAGTTTCACGACGTCTGCGCGGTGATCCACCAACCCTCGCTGCCTCCAGTGCTGGATTGCAGGCCGCCACGTGCATCGCCACCGCCACCACCACCACGTGCATCGCCACCACCACCACCACCACATGCATCGCCACCACCACCACCACGTGCATCGCCACCACCACCACCACCACGTGCATCGCCACCACCACCACCACCACGTGCATCGCCACCACCACCACCACCACGTGCATCGCCACCACCACCACCACGTGCATCGCCACCACCACCACCACAACGTGCATCGCCACCACCACCACCACGTGCATCGCCACCACCACCACCACCACGTGCATCGCCACCACCACCACCACGTGCATCGCCACCACCACCACCACCACGTGCATCGCCACCACCACCACCACGTGTATCGAGTGCTGCATTTGTGGGTGTGTACGTCTCTCTGCAGAATCTCTCTCGTCAGTAAAAACACATCACGGGGTCCTTTTCAAGAGGGCACTGCCCTGGGGTGTTTGGCAAATTCCCATGGTTTCCACGAGGGAGGTGACTTGTCTTAGCAACCCACGCACGTGACAGGATGACACCGGCAGCTCCATACAGATGGATTCAGTGAACGGGTAGACGCAACGCAGTGAGTGGACCCACTGCTGCTGCACTGGCAATCTGGCGTGACCCTGCAGGAGATTCCTGGGGCTGGAACACGCCTGGCTTGCCCTGGCGGTCACTCTCAACTAAAACTAAACTGTTCTGTGGGTCTGTCGGTAAAGTAACGTAGATATAAACGTCGTGATAGTTTTACTATTTTTCTGTCTACGTGGCTTTACCGCAACAGCCACAGAATGTGTGTTCCTGCAGTCACGAACGCTTTAGGTCAAGATCTAAAACTAAACTGTTCTGTCTCCAGCCCAGGGCCCCACCGAGGTGTGTCGCTCTGTTTCAGAAGCGACTTGGCCATCGCAAACGAAGTAGCGGCTGTATCATCATCATCCATCATCATCATCCCTCATCATCAATCATCATCGACTTCATCATCATCATCCATCATCATCATTCATCATCATTTTTCATCATCGTCATCATCCTCCATCAGCATCATCATCATCCATCATCATCGTCATCATCCATCATCCATCATCGTCATCATCCTCCATCAGCATCATCATCCATCATCGTCATCATCCTCCATCAGCATCATCATCATCATCGTCGTCATCATCATCCATCATCATCCATCATCGTGTGGGAAGTTCCAGCAACACATACTCTCACGCGCATGTTGGGAAATGTTGAGGGAAAAACCCCGGAGGGCCCGGAGAAAATCCACACGACCACGGGGAGAGAGAGACACGCAAACTCCAAATACACAGCAGCAGCAGGCATCGTCAGGGTTGTAAGAGAACCCAGGACCTCCTGTACACCAGGCGAGGTCGTCAACATCTCCTAGCCACCCTGATGATGATGATGAGAGAGACACGCAAACTCCAAATACACAGCAGCAGCAGGCGTCGTGGGGTTGTAAGAGAACCCACGACCTCCTGTACACCAGGTGAGGTAGTTAACATCTCCTAGCCACCCTGATGATGATGATGAGAGACACGCAAACTCCAAATACACAGCAGGCGTCAGAGTCGGAATGGAACCTACGACCTCCTGTACACCAGGCGAGGTCGTGAACATCTCCTGGCCACCGTGATGATGATGAGAGAGACACGCAAACTCCAAATACACAGCAGGCGTCAGAGTCGGAATGGAACCTACGACCTCCTGTACACCAGGCGAGGTCGTGAACATCTCCTGGCCACCGTGATGATGAGAGAGACACGCAAACTCCAAATACCTCACTGCAGACCAACTCAGACCGTATTGCTCACCCCGTGCCCTTATACATCTCAACGTCCACCTACAAAGCCCCATCATAAGGGAGAAACACGCACATTTCGACACATTTATTCGTATTTTTGGCCGTATTAAAACGGCTGTACGCCGTATGGACCTGAACACTCAATTTCCCTGTACAGGAATACGGGTAAACCGCATGGGTTTACAGGTATGGTAAAGAAGTGTAGTGTGGGCTCTTACCTGGTAAGATTAAACAAAAATAGTTTAGTTTTATTTGTGTATTTTTTTAAAGTGATTTGCTTACATTTCCTATACTTTGCACTCATATCGTGTTTTTTTGTATTGTGTGTTGTTGTAACGTTCTGATCACGTGCCTCCCATAACTGAACATTTGTGTAAAAAAAGCTTCATAGCTTATCGGATTCATGCGGATAAATCGATTTGCCGACTGATCAAATGTTAATTTTCACTGACAAATCACCGCGGTCCCCGGGACTTTGTCATAATGGGCGTGTTCACAGTGGTCCCTGTGCGCTGTTTGTCGCGGTTTCTGGCGTTGTTTTCCACTTCGCTGCGGTCCCCACCACGCCCGGGCAGTGTTCACCGCGGTCCCTCACTGAGGGCTGAGATCCTGGTGGAGACTCGGGCAGCAAGGAGGCCAGAACGGTGAGTGGTGGTGGTGAGTGTGGTGGTGAGTGTGGTGGTGAGTGTGGTGGTGAGTGTGGTGAGTGGTGGTGAGTGTGGTGGTGAGTGTGGTGAGTGTGGTGGTGGTGAGTGGTGAGTGTGGTGAGGGGTGGTGGTGGTGGTGAGTGAGAGTGGTGGTGGTGAGAGTGGTGGTGGTGAGAGTGGTGGTTAGTGGTGGTGGTGAGTGAGAGTGGTGGTGAGTGGTGGTGGTGAGTGAGAGTGGTGGTGGTGAGTGAGAGTGGTGGTGAGTGGTGGTGGTGAGTGAGAGTGGTGGTGAGTGGTGGTGGTGAGTGAGAGTGGTGGTGAGTGGTGGTGGTGAGTGAGAGTGGTGGTGGGTGGTGGTGGTGAGTGGTGAGTGTGGTGAGTGGTGGTGGTGAGTGGTGGTGACTGTGGTGAGTGGTAGTGGTGAGTGAGTGGTGGTGAGTGAGTGGTGGTGAGTGGTGGTGGTGAGTGGTGACTGTGGTGACTGTGGTGAGTGGTGGTGGTGAGTGGTGGTGACTGGTGAGTGGTGGTGGTGTTGAGTGGTGGCGAGTGAGTGATGGTGAGTGGTGGTGGTGAGTGGTGGTGGTGAGTGGTGGTGTTGAGTGGTGGCGAGTGAGTGGTGGTGAGTGGTGGTGGTGGTGAGTGGTGGTGGTGGTGGTGGTGAGTGGTGGTGGTGGTGAGCGTGGTGAGTGAGTGGTGGTGAGTGGTGGTGAGTGAGTGGTGGGTGAGTGGTGGTGGTGAGTGGTGGTGAGTGGTGGTGGTGAATGAGAGTGGTGGTGGTGAGTGGTGGTGAGTGGTGGTGGTGAGTGAGAGTGGTGGTGGTGAGTGAGAGTGGTGGTGAGTGGTGGTGAGTGAGTGGTGGTGAGTGAGAGTGGTGAGTGTGGTGAGTGAGAGTGGTGAGTGTGGTGAGTGAGTGTGGTGAGTGGTGGTGGTGAGTGGTGGTGGTGGTGAGTGGTGGTGGTGAGTGAGGGAGAGTGGTGAGTGAGTGTGGTGAGTGAGTGTGGTGAGTGAGAGTGGTGAGTGTGGTGAGTGAGTGTGGTAAGTGAGTGTGGTGAGTGGTGGTGGTGAGTGGTCCGGCAAAACAACCCCCTACCTCCTCGCAGTGGCGGATGGGAAACACTGTCATGGACAGTGCTGTGGGGGGAGGGCCAATGCCCATTGGCCTCTCCCGTTATGGCGTCTTTGACCACCACAGTGGCTAAACGGGGGCTCTGGACGGGTGCGAGGGGCTGGTAACCCCTCCACCTTCAATTAATTACCACGAAACTATGAATTAGACATAAATATGTAATAAATGAGCTTGTGCCGGAGGCCCCGGGGGGATAGGCGTCTATGACGTCTCCTGGTCAAACCCCAATTGACGGAGCCAGGAGATTGAATCTTCACCCTCGGGGCTCCTCCAGAAACAATGAAAAGCCACTACGGATGGCCATGTGAAATGTTCGAACGCTCACTGCGGAGGAGAGGCTGCCACTCCTTTGTCGGGAGCTGGCCCGGTACCACCTGGATCTCTGTGGCATTCAGGAGGTCCGGTGGACCGGTTCTGGCTCTTGCCACCATGAGGGGTGGACAGTCCTCTACTCGGGGCAGGAGATTGCCAAACAACAGGGTGTGGCTCTTCTTCTGAACAAAAGAATGAAGGGGGCGGTGAGGTATGGGAAGCTGTAAGCCCCAGGATACTTTGGGCTCGCCTTCCCATCAACCGGAGGCGATGAGTGGTGGTCGTGGTTACTTATGCCCCCACCGAAGACGAACATCCATGGAGGGATGTAGGCAAAGCCGATGAGTCAGATGCTTTCTATGACCTCCTGTCACAGGTGCTGGCTAAAGTGGCCACTCGGGACAGAGTCATCTTGTTGGGTGACTTCAATGCCCGAGTTGGTCATGATGCTGGCACCTGGTCTGGAGTGATTGGAAGGCATGGGGCAGATCAGCTCAATAACAACGGTAGGAGGCTGCTAGATTTTTGTGCAGCCCATGGGCTTGTAATTACCAACACGCTCTTCCGGCATCGGCGCATCCACACAACATCATGGATGCATGCCGGGTCCAAGCAAGAACATCTGCTGGACTATATAGTGACGGACCAGCGGATGCGAGCCCATGTCCTTGACACCAGGACCTACCGTGGAGCTGATCTGCCCTCTGACCATCGACTAGCCATCTGTAAGATACGCCTGCCATTCTTCCACTCCGGTGGTGGGTGCACACCCAGGACCCCATTCCACCTTAAAGTGGCCTGGTCTCAGCTGATGAAAGTTGCAAGTGAGAATTTCATCATCGCTTGCAGCTGGGGTTGGCATAGTCCCCCACTCCTGATGTCGAGGGTAAATGGGCGAGGTTTAGGACTGTGACTCATGCAGCTGCAATGGCTGCTGTGGGTGCGTGGCCCAGACCTCCCCAGAAACCCTGGCTGACAGAGGAGGTGTTCAGGATAGTTGAGAAAAAGCGACAGGCCCACTCTCATCGGCTACAGCATCCCACGTCAGAGGTTCGGAGAGCCGTAAGGCGCTGCAAGGATGAGTGGTGGTCGCGGGTTGCTGAGGAGATGGAGTCTGCCTCAGTGGCCCGCGATCACAAATCACTATTTAACTCCATCAAAAAAGTAACCTGCAGCGCCACACCTATTACCATCATTAGGGGAAAAAACGGTGATCCAATCTCCAACCCCCAGGAACAGGTTTGCAGATTTGAGCATTTCTGTGAGGTCCTGGGGGAGGGGAAATCCCTCAGCCAGGAAAACATCATGGCACAAAGTGGTGATAATCCTGCTGAGGCTGCGGTGCCTCAAATATTGGAAAAAGTCACCCCCTGTGATTGGCTGGCTGAGGTGCCATCTGTTGAGGAAGTACTGAAGGCGATCCGGAGTCTGAGACCAGGAAAGGCACCGGGCAGAGATAATCTCCCAAGCAAAATGCTGAGGGAGGGTGGCGTTTGTGCACAGACTGCCCTATATGACATCATAACAACAATCTGGACCACTGGACGGGTTCCGCAGGATTGGAAGGATGCCCTGGTGGTCCCCCTCTTTTATTGACTTGGTCAAGGCCTATGATACCATCAGTAGGCCTGGGCTCTGGGTTGTTCTTCGTGCTTTCGGAGTCCCTGACCCTCTGCTCATGATCATTAAGGACCTTCATGATGGTGAGCGGGCCCGGGTAAAACTATGTGGCCGGGAGTCAGAGCCTTTCCCTGTACACCTTGGGGTGTGACAGGGATGTTCTCTGGCTCCCACATTATTTAACATCTATTTTGACCACGTAGTTCGTGAAGCCTTCAATAGCTGTACCGGGGGAATTTATATTTGGTACAGCGTGAGAGCGTCTGCCCCGAGTGTTGTAACCGGGTGGCTCCTGTCGACGCACCGGCCCTGCCCCGCACAGGCCCCGCACCGGCGCTGCGCGTCGACCCGTCGTGACTCATGGCTGACGGACTGGGTCCCCTCGGCGACCTCGGCCCAACCCCCGACGAGACCTCCGCCACGGATGCCAACCGCGTCTCCGACCCGGACCCTGCGGCTACGGAGCCTCGCGAGGAGCCGGGGCAGATGGCGGCGTCCGGGGAGGAGCGGGGCCCAGCAGGGACGGAGGCCGAGCCCGTAGGGTCCCCAGGGTCACCGGGGATCCAGGGGGCCGTGGGAGCGGGGGGAGAGGGGGGGGCAGAAGAGGGAGAGGCGCCCCAGGGAGTGGAGGGAGCGGAGGAGAGAGCGGAGGGAGCGGAGAGAGCGGAGGGAGTGGAGGAGAGGGTGGAGGGAGCGGAGCAGAGAATGAAGAGAGCGGGGGGAGTTGAGAGAGTGGAGGGAGTGGAGGAGAGAGCGGAGAGAGCGGGAGGAGCAGAGGGAGCAGAGGGAGCAGAGGGAGCAGAGGGAGCGGAGGGAGCGGAGGGAGTGGAGGAGAGAGCGGAGGGAGCGGAGGGAGCGGTGGGAGGAGCGTTCCCCGTGCGGCGCGTGGAGATCAGCGTGTGCGAGCCGGAGCGGCGTGCAGACGGCCGCGAGGTCTTCACCGTCTACCTGGTGGAGAGCCGCGCGGGCGAGGGGCCCCCGCCGCGCTCGCTGTGGCGCCGCTACAGCGAGTTCGAGCTGCTGCGCCGCCACCTGCTCGCGGCGTTCCCGCACGTCGTGGTGCCCCCGCTGCCGGAGAAGCGCGCCGAGTTCGCGTGGCAGAAGCTGTCCTCCGACAACATGGACCCCGACTTCGTGGAGCGGCGGCGCGCCGGCCTCGAGGCCTTCCTGCTGCGCGTGGCGTCGCACGCCGAGTTGGCGCGCGACGCCGTCTTCTCCGCCTTCCTCGTGCGAGAGCGCGGCTGGAGGGAGGCCGCCGGGGCCGCCGGGGCCGCCGGCTCGCGGGCGGTTGCCGACTCCCGCCCGGTCGGGGCCCCGGCGGCCGCCCCCCCCCCCGCGCGTCGAGATCCCCGACCGGCGCTTCGCCGAGCTCGAGGCGTACGCCGAGGAGCTGCGGGCGGCGATCGGCGCCGTCCTGAAGGCGCGCGCCCGCGCCGCCGACCGCCTGTACGGCGTCTACAAGGTGCACGCCAACTACGGGCGCGTCTTCAGCGAGTGGAGCGCGCTGGAGCGGCGCGAGACGGGCGACGGGCTGCAGAGCGCCGGGCACCACATGGACGCCCACGCCGCCTCCGTGGACGACCTGCTGGAGGAGGAGGAGCACTACGCGGACCGCCTCAAGGAGTACCTGCGCTTCGCCGACGCGCTGCGCCGCGTGTGCCGCGAGGCCGAGCTGCGGCGGGCCGGCGTGGAGGCGCTCGCGAGGGAGCTGGTGCTCGAGAAGCGGCGGCGCGACGAGCCGGCGGGCGGCGCCGCGCGCCCCTTCTCGCTGCGTGGCGTCGCCGGGAAGCTGTTTGGGCGCGAGGCGGCGGAGGCGCGCGAGGCTCGCGCCGAGCGGCTCGGGGCGCGGGTGGCGCTCGACGAGGCGGCGCTGGCGGAGAGGGAGGCGGAGGCGGTGGAGTTCTCGCGGCGCGCCGCCGCCGACGTCGCCCGCTTCCAGCGGCAGAAGGTGCGCGACGTGCGCGAGGCGCTCGTCGGCTACGCCGTCACGCAGATCGGGGTATGCAAGAAGGGCATCGGCGTGTGGAGCAACGCCAAGGAGTCCTTTGGAAAGATGTGACTCCTCCCCCTCGCCGACTCCTCCCCCTCGCCGACTCCTCCCCCTCGCTGTTTTTCCCGTCGACTCCGCTCGTTGATTTCTCCACCGATGTTCGGGACTCGGCCTCGCGGACGCCGCCCGTTTGATCTCATCTCATCCGCACGGCGTTGAGGGCACCACCCGGCTGCGGGTCACGACGCTTCTCCTGCTGCTTCCTCCTCTCCTCGACGCTGCCGCCCCTCACACCCGCGACCGACTATGGACTTGCCTGCCATTAGCTCATTTCAAGAAACGTCCTTTTTGTTGCTGGCCCGCTTGCAGATTTGTGCCTTTGGGCTTCTTGCTCAGCAACTGCGTTAAACAAAAACAGAGACACACACACACGTCTTCACACACACACACGTCTTCACACACACACACAGGTCTTCACACGCACACGTCTTCACACACACACACAGGTCTTCACACACACACGTCTTCACACACACACGCGTCTTCACACGTGCAAGCTCACCCATTCCCTCGTGTGCTCACTGACTCACTAACGGGACCAGTGCATTGTCCACCCCCCCCCCCCCCTGCTGCTGAAGTCTCACCTGCACCCGGGGGGGGGGGGGGGGGGTGACGAAGCATCGATTGGGCGAATTAAAATCGATTGAATCATGCCTACGATGACACGCATTGCACATTGTGCACGTGAGAGTGGGTCACGCTTGGGGCGCGTGATGGGTCCGTTTGGTGAATGCTGCCGCCAGAAGGCGGCTGTGGCTACGTTCACCGCGATGTGTAAAATTAACAAATAGAAACGTGATTAGAATTGGGACCCCCCCCCCCCCCCCCACGATTCGTGACAATTCATCGAATGTCGAGCACACGAATCCTTGTGCGCGCCTGCAGACTGCCCGTCGTAGGGGACAGACACGCCGGCTGCGGATCTCTGTCCCTGCACGCTCCGAGTTGAGAGCGCCACGCATCCCGGCGGGCACGCGGGCCTTCTGTTTGTGCGCAGTTTCGGCGGCGTTGGTTCGACACGCGCAAACTTTGGACCGGTTTGTGCCATTCGCTGTCTCCGTCGGCCGAGTCCGGTTTGCTTGAACCAATTCTGGCGAGCTGGCAGATGCTTGGAGGTGGCAGGGTCCCTCTCATCCGTGTTAGATACGGGGGGGGGGGGACCCTGCTTTGATGCCCGGCCGATGTTTGCGGACTCCCCGTGTGACGTTCACACGCGACTGTACCGAGCCGGGCTCCCAAGCCGGAGCCTCAGCGTGGCTCCGGCTTGCGGCTGGAGGGAAAGCCGGGCACTGCGAGCCCCCTCGGGTGTTGAGAGAGAGCAGAGTGCGGGTTGGGGCTCTGGCGCTCACCAACCCACCCCACCCCCCACGCCGCCTCCTCCTCCAACACTCTGGATGGGTCCATGCCCCCTGAGTGGGGGACGTGGCCTTGCCTCCGTGCACCCACAGGCGAGCCCTCCACATGTGGGGACACGGATGGTTCATCCACACGCACGGTCGTCGCCTCCATGCGCACAGACGAATCCTTCACGAGACAAAGACCCCCGTGTAGCCTCTTACCAGGGCTGGTGGGGTGTAAGCGCTGTTAGCAAGCGTGCGAGAAGGGGCACAATGGCACGCAAGCGGGCTGGATGGGCAGCACCACGCCCGGTCCGCCTTTTGGCTTCACTACAAGCACCACACCAGGTGCTTGTCAGCGCACACACCGTGGGTGTGTTTTGTGTTACCTGTGGGGAGGCGTCTGTGAGGCGGCCCCATATTCACGCTTCACAAGCCTCGTCGGCAGGGAATCACTCGCTGGGTTGCTCTGCCCAGCCAGTGGGCTCAGACCGCCGTGGCTTTGCCACCGCATGCGGTGAACTCCGCCAGTGACCTCGGAGTCGTGGACGCTGCGTCTGGGTGGTGGTGGTGGGAGTTGGAGGCTGCGTATGACACCATCCACCTGCAGAGCTCCCACGTGCGCAGAGGTTTGCTGCACCGCGGAATCTCGAGAGGGGTCCCTGGCCACCGCTCGTTGGATTCTCTCCGGGTCCTGCAGGGTGCTGCAGGGTGCTCTCCGCGTGCGCAGAAACACTTCACCTCATTGAAGAATGCAAAAGCAAATTTCCATCGGCACTGCGTATTTCACGCACGTTGAACTTCTTTCGCGCCGTACGTAGCCAACCGTGCTAATCGGAGGTGCGGGGGAAGAGTGGCAACCGTGGAGCATGCGCGCGTCTTGCTGCTGCTGCTGCAGCTGCTCCTGCTGCTGTGCCAGGGTGCCCCCTGCCCGGGCGGTGCGGGGCCTTTTGCGTTGCCCGCAGACGAAGCCGACCCAGCCGACGCCACGGGTTGTTTGTCGGCAAGTTTGGCGACACATTCCGAGCGCTTCGTGCTTCTCCGGCGCCTTGTTTGCTGGAACCCGGCATCGTCGGTGGGAGAGGCGCGGTCCGCGTGACAGCCGCGTGCAGGATGCAGGATGTGGACAGACGCGGCGGGGCGCTGTTGGAAGACCCGCGGTGCCCACGTGCCGGGCTCGAGCTGCGTGTGTTTCTGTTGCTTGTCCGTGCCACTGCGGCAGCGTGCTTGGGGAGGGCGACGGTCGTGAGATGCGGGTCGCGGTTATTTTGATTCGACTAATCGTGCCCGATTCTAAAGGTCATAGATGCGCACTCGACGTTTTGTTGTTGTTCCATGCAATGCCGGCACGTCGATAATTGTTTCAGCGGTGTTTGATTGCGATTTCTGATGATCCCCGCTTCATGGGCCCCTGTGAAGCATTTCGCTGAATATTATAATAATCTGTCGCGCGCGCACGTGCGTCCTTCGCAATGCCACGATGTTGATTCTCGATCCAGTAAAACAAAACAAGTGTGTGGGCCGTGCACGCATCTGTTGACTCTGGATGCGCGCAGTTCGCCCGATGCCACGAAACCAGCGGCGTTTGTCTGGAACGCAATGGTTTATTGAGGGCCACATTTAAATAATAGCAAGGAAAAATGTCCCCGCAAATGTTTGTCGCCCTCCGTTGGCACGGACCAGCAAAGGTGGCATTCGCTCGCACCAGGGAACAGCTGACAACCAGATCGTGGGTGCCACAGCCCTGTGACTTGAAGTCTCCGTCGCCCATTTCACGAACACGGAGGGAGGCGGCGTTACGGCGACATTGATTGGGATTATTGTTGTTGGGCAAAGCGGGTATCGCCACCCACTGGCACCGGCCTGCAAAGGTGGCATTCTGTCGCACGGGGAATCACTGCCAACCACAACAGATCGTGAATGCCACAGCCCTGTCACTTGAAGTCTCCGTCGCCCGTTTCACTCCCACAAGGAGGAGGAGGCGGCGTTGTTGTCGCAGCAGCTCACGCACCACCGCGGTGCCACGTGCACAGAGATTGATGGCTCTGCAATCGACACCGGCCTCGGCCGTGCGGAGGAGACGAAGCAGCAGCAGAGATGTTGATGTGGAGGCGGTTTGAGACGCCTCTGCATGCGTCGTGACACCCGGGACCCATCCTACTTGCTCCACCCCCTACTCGTCCTACTTGCTCCACCCCCTACTCGTCCTACTTGCTCCACCCCCTACTCATCCTACTTGCTCCACCCCCTACTCGTCCTACTTGCTCCACCCCCTCCCCATCCTACTTGCTCCACCCCCTACTCATCCTACTTGCTCCACCCCCTACTCGTCCTACTTGCTCCACCCCCTACTCGTCCTACTTGCTCCACCCCCTACTCATCCTACTTGCTCCACCCCCTACTCGTCCTACTTGCTCCACCCCCTCCCCATCCTACTTGCTCCACCCCCTACTCATCCTACTTGCTCCACCCCCTACTCGTCCTCATTGCTCCACCCCCTACTCATCCTACTTGCTCCACCCCCTACTCATCCTACTTGCTCCACCCCCTCCCCATCCTACTTGCTCCACCCCCTCCCCATCCCACTTGCTCCACCCCCTACTCGTCCTACTTGCTCCACCCCCTACTCATCCTACTTGCTCCACCCCCTACTCATCCTACTTGCTCCACCCCCTACTCGTCCTCATTGCTCCACCCCCTACTCATCCTACTTGCTCCACCCCCTACTCGTCCTACTTGCTCCACCCCCTCCCCATCCTACTTGCTCCACCCCCTCCCCATCCCACTTGCTCCACCCCCTACTCGTCCTACTTGCTCCACCCCCTACTCATCCTACTTGCTCCACCCCCTACTCATCCTACTTGCTCCACCCCCTACTCGTCCTCATTGCTCCACCCCCTACTCATCCTACTTGCTCCACCCCCTACTCATCCTACTTGCTCCACCCCCTCCCCATCCCACTTGCTCCACCCCCTACTCGTCCTACTTGCTCCACCCCCTACTCATCCTACTTGCTCCACCCCCTACTCATCCTACTTGCTCCACCCCCTACTCGTCCTCATTGCTCCACCCCCTACTCATCCTACTTGCTCCACCCCCTACTCGTCCTACTTGCTCCACCCCCTCCCCATCCTACTTGCTCCACCCCCTCCCCATCCCACTTGCTCCACCCCCTACTCGTCCTACTTGCTCCACCCCCTACTCATCCTACTTGCTCCACCCCCTACTCATCCTACTTGCTCCACCCCCTACTCGTCCTCATTGCTCCACCCCCTACTCATCCTACTTGCTCCACCCCCTACTCATCCTACTTGCTCCACCCCCTCCCCATCCCACTTGCTCCACCCCCTACTCGTCCTACTTGCTCCACCCCCTACTCATCCTACTTGCTCCACCCCCTACTCATCCTACTTGCTCCACCCCCTACTCGTCCTCATTGCTCCACCCCCTACTCATCCTACTTGCTCCACCCCCTCCCCATCCTACTTGCTCCACCCCCTCCCCATCCTACTTGCTCCACCCCCTACTCATCCTACTTGCTCCACCCCCTACTCATCCTACTTGCTCCACCCCCTCCCCATCCTACTTGCTCCACCCCCTCCCCATCCTACTTGCTCCACCCCCTCCCCATCCTACTTGCTCCACCCCCTACTCATCCTACTTGCTCCACCCCCTACTCATCCTACTTGCTCCACCCCCTACTCGTCCTCATTGCTCCACCCCCTACTCATCCTACTTGCTCCACCCCCTACTCATCCTACTTGCTCCACCCCCTACTCGTCCTCATTGCTCCACCCCCTACTCATCCTACTTGCTCCACCCCCTACTCATCCTACTTGCTCCACCCCCTACTCATCCTACTTGCTCCACCCCCTACTCGTCCTACTTGCTCCACCCCCTACTCATCCCACTTGCTCCACCCCCTACTCATCCTACTTGCTCCACCCCCTACTCGTCCTCATTGCTCCACCCCCTACTCATCCTACTTGCTCCACCCCCTCCCCATCCTACTTGCTCCACCCCCTACTCATCCTACTTGCTCCACCCCCTACTCGTCCTACTTGCTCCACCCCCTACTCATCCCACTTGCTCCACCCCCTACTCATCCTACTTGCTCCACCCCCTCCCCATCCTACTTGCTCCACCCCCTACTCGTCCTACTTGCTCCACCCCCTACTCATCCTACTTGCTCCACCCCCTACTCATCCTACTTGCTCCACCCCCTACTCGTCCTCATTGCTCCACCCCCTACTCATCCTACTTGCTCCACCCCCTACTCGTCCTACTTGCTCCACCCCCTACTCATCCTACTTGCTCCACCCCCTACTCATCCTACTTGCTCCACCCCCTACTCATCCTACTTGCTCCACCCCCTACTCATCCTACTTGCTCCACCCCCTCCCCATCCTACTTGCTCCACCCCCTACTCGTCCTACTTGCTCCACCCCCTACTCATCCTACTTGCTCCACCCCCTACTCATCCTACTTGCTCCACCCCCTACTCGTCCTCATTGCTCCACCCCCTCCCCATCCTACTTGCTCCACCCCCTACTCGTCCTACTTGCTCCACCCCCTACTCATCCTACTTGCTCCACCCCCTACTCGTCCTACTTGCTCCACCCCCTCCCCATCCTACTTGCTCCACCCCCTACTCGTCCTACTTGCTCCACCCCCTACTCATCCTACTTGCTCCACCCCCTACTCGTCCTACTTGCTCCACCCCCTACTCGTCCTACTTGCTCCACCCCCTACTCGTCCTACTTGCTCCACCCCCTACTCGTCCTACTTGCTCCACCCCCTACTCATCCTACTTGCTCCACCCCCTACTCGTCCTACTTGCTCCACCCCCTACTCGTCCTACTTGCTCCACCCCCTACTCGTCCTACTTGCTCCACCCCCTACTCGTCCTACTTGCTCCACCCCCTCCCCATCCCACTTGCTCCACCCCCTACTCGTCCTACTTGCTCCACCCCCTACTCGTCCCACTTGCTCCACCCCCTACTCGTCCCACTTGCTCCACCCCCTACTCGTCCCACTTGCTCCACCCCCTCCCCATCCTACTTGCTCCACCCCCTACTCGTCCCACTTGCTCCACCCCCTACTCGTCCCACTTGCTCCACCCCCTACTCATCCCACTTGCTCCACCCCCTACTCGTCCTACTTGCTCCACCCCCTACTCGTCCTACTTGCTGCTCTACCCGACAGCGTGGAGTCACGTGGTTCACGCAATGGGTTACTGGGGGAGCGTTTTGGTGAATCGCGATTATTTCAATTTGGGGACTTGTTGATATAGTTGGAATCGATTCTACGCTATCGATCCGCTCCGGCTTCGTCTGAGCGCCTATGGGAATCTCTTCGGGGTACTCCGCATGGTTAGATTTGTTGCAACCGATTCGCAACGTTCGATCCAGCACGGGACGATTCCCTCGCCCGTGATTAGGAATCGCCAGGCCCAGCTGTTGTTGTCGGATTCCTCGCCCCGACGCGTCGGTGTCTCTCTGTCTGAGATCACGGCCGTGTTTGTCTCTCTGTGTCACGGCCGTGTTTGTCTCTCTGTGTCTCTCTGTGTGTCTCAGATCACGGCCGTGTTTAACTCTCTCTGTGTCGCTCTGTGTCACGGCCGTGTTTGTCTCTCTGTGTCTCTCTGTGTCTCTCTGTGTGTCTCTGAGGTCACGGCCGTGTTTGTCTCTCTCCCCGTGTAATCCTGTGTTTCCATCTCCGTGCGTGTGTCCGAGTCGCCACCACCTCCACCACCTCCACCTCCACCACCACCTCCACCCTCTGTGCTCAACTCTCCCGAGTCCCATTCCACGAGGAGCCCCCCAACCCCTCCCCTCCACCCCCCAACCCCTCCCCTCCACCCCCCAACCCCTCCCCTCCACCCCCCAACCCCTCCCCTCCACCCCCCAACCCCTCCCCTCCACCCCCCAACCCCTCCCCTCCACCCCGACGCTCTGAGTCGCCCCCCCCCCCGCGATGGGGAACTGCCTCAAGGCGGCGTCGCTGGACGACCTCTCGCTGCTGCGCGACTCGGAGCCCGGGGACGCGGAGGCGGGGCCACCCCCCCCCTACCAGGCAAGCCGCGGGGGGGGGGGCACCTGGGGGGCTGACGGGGCAGTGCGACGCAGGGCGAGCGACTGTGACCCCCCCCCCCACACAACCCCCCCCCCTCGACACAACCCCACACAACCCCCCCCTACCCCCCCCACACCCCCCCCCCACACACACCCCCCCTACCCCACACAACCCCCCCCACACAACCCCCCCCTACCCCCCCCACACACCCCCCCCCACACACACCCCCCCTACCCCACACAACCCCCCCCACACAACCCCCCCCTACCCCCCCCACACACCCCCCCCCACACACACCCCCCCTACCCCACACAACCCCCCCCACACAACCCCCCCCTACCCCCCCCACACACCCCCCCCCCACACACACCCCCCCTACCCCACACAACCCCCCCCACACACCCCCCCCACACACCCCCCCCACACACCCCCACGCACCCCCCACACACCCCCCACGCACACCCCCCACGCACCCCCCCCACAAACCCCCCCCACACACCCCCCCCACACACCCCCCACGCACACCCCCCACACACACTCACCACACACACTCACCACACACACACTCCCCACACCCCCCCCCACACACCCCCCACACAACTCCCCCACACCACAGGGTTCACCACAGAGAGGGTTCACCACAGAGATGAACCCTCTCTGTGAGTGTGTGTGTGGTGAGTGTGTGTGTGGTGTGTGTGTGTGTGGTGAGAGTGTGTGTGGTGTGTGTGTGGTGAGTGTGTGTGTGGTGAGTGTGTGTGTGGTGTGTGTGTGGTGAGTGTGTGTGTGTGTGGTGAGTGTGTGTGTGGTGAGTGTGTGTGTGGTGAGTGTGTGGTGAGTGTGTGGTGAGTGTGAGTGTGGTGAGTGTGTGTGTGGTGAGTGTGTGTGTGGTGTGTGTGTGTGTGGTGAGTGTGTGGTGAGTGTGTGGTGAGTGTGAGTGTGGTGAGTGTGTGTGTGGTTAGTGTGTGTGTGGTGACTGTGTGGTTAGTGTGTGTGTGTGGTGACTGTGTGTGGTGAGTGTGTGTGTGGTGAGTATGTGTGTGTGTGTGGTGAGTGTGTGTGGTGAGTGTGTGTGGTGAGTGTGTGTGGTGAGTGTGTGTGGTGAGTGTGTGTGGTGAGTGTGTGTGGTGAGTGTGTGTGGTGAGTGTGTGTGGTGAGTTCGATTCCCGCTCACAGCCAACACCGAGTGACGATTATCTGAGCCGGTCCTGGCCCTCCCCTAGGGGGAGGGCCAGGGGGGAGACAAGGCGGCCTGGCGTGGTGCTGGCCACCCGCCCCCTCGTGAGCCCCAGCAGTCTGTCACAGGCTACGTGGGGGGGTGGGGGGGTCGTTGTGTTGTGGTTGTGCAGGAGCAGCAGGAGGAGGAGGAGGTGGTGGTGGTGGGTGAGGCTGTGCCCCACCACTCGCTGGGCAGGGGCCCTGAGGAGCAGCTCCGCGTGGCCCAGCGCCTGGGCCTCATCCAGCACCTGCCGCACGGCCTCTACGACGACGCGGGGCCCAGCGAGAAGACGGGCCGCGAGTGAGACCACGCCGCTCACCACGCCGCTCACCACCCCGCTCACCACGCCACTCACCACGCTACTCACCACGCCACTCACCACGTCACTCACCACGTCACTCACCACCCATCCCCTCGTGTGCTGTGCCGGCCTTCATAGGTGCTGCTCGCTAACACCACTTGCCCCTACAGTCTGTTAAGGCTATGAGGGGGATCTTTGTCTTTGTTATCATCATGATTTCACTTGTTTACACATGAAAGCCTCCCTGAGTGTCAAGATCTCTTTCGGGAGTGTCCTCCAACACGATCCCAGTTGGGGACACACATTCCGCTGGCTCCCAATTTAGTCGATTGTTAAAAGTAGAAGAAGCAAACTGATATCCTGAAAAAAATTTTTAATTTGACAATTTTGAGCGCATGGCGCTATCAGCACAAACGGGCGGCTCTGTGCGAGTGACGCCGCGGCATCTTTAATGCGTGCCGCGATTTGTCCGGCGCGTTAATCGTGAATATCGTCACAGCTGATGACACCCGCAGGTGTTGACCGGGGGGGGGGGGGGGCGGTCGGATAACCTCTGCAGCAGGTGACGAATGTTCTGCCGCCGCCCCGCGTCACCCCGCGTCGTTGTTGTCGTTGCGACGTGCGTGTGTGTGCGCGTGTGTGTGTGTGTGCGTGCGTGTATGCATGCGTGCGTGCGTGTGTGCGTGCGTGTGTGTGTGTGCGTGTGTGCGTGGGTGGCAGGTGCGTCATCTGCATGCTGGAGTTTGTGAGCGGCGACGCGGTGCGGTACCTGCCCTGCCTGCACACCTACCACGTGGAGTGCATCGACGACTGGCTCGTGCGCTCCTTCACCTGCCCCTCGTGCATGGAGCCGGTGGACGCCGCGCTGCTCTCCTCCTACGGCACCGGCTGAGCGCCACGGAGGCCGCCGCCCTGCCCCGCCCTGCCCCGCCCCGCCCCGCCCTGCCCCGCTTCACGCCGCCGCCGCTCCTCCTCCTGCTCCTCCGCCGGTTTCCTCGCCGTCCCGGCCGAACGTGTTGGCGGCGTCTTGGCGGCCGTGCGCCGTGCCGCCCCTCGGGGGAGCCGCCGCGGCTCGTCGCGCGCCGCTCTCTGGCGCGACGAGGCGGCCACTCCCGAGGCGAGGCCGCTGGGGGGGCCGCTGGGGGGGCCGCTGGGGGGCCGCGTGAGACCAGGACGCTCGCTGGGACCGCGTGAGCCGGAGACGCGCGCCGACCGCGGCACGCGGCCCGGTGGAGCCGGTGGAGCCACACGCGAGCGGCAGGGCCAGTCCTGGACGTGGATGGGCGGTGCAGCGCCGCAGCATCGCCCTGCGGGTGGCCACCTGTCTGGGTTTGACCCACGACAGACATTGCTCCCGAGATCTGGCACCGGTGTCGCGATGGAATTCATTGCGGTGCGCTGCACACTTCTGATAGACCTCGGCCGCCTAAGAAACACGGCCGGGTTTGGTCCACAGGGGAAAGGGGTGGCCACCCTCCGTACGCGACGACGGCCTTTCAGCGCTGACATGTGGGACGAGTGGGAATCTGCAACGCCTGGCGAGCGGAGGCACTTGCTCCTAGCGGCTCTGGTGTAATAAACCTCCGCGTGCGGATGGCCCGTGGCCACCACGAGGAGGTTCGTGCTGCTCCCTGCGTGCGCCCGCGGCTGGGCCGCAGGAAGCGCCCGGTGGGGGGCCCCTACGCGGCCCGAACTCGTGGTCGCTGGGCCCGGGAGCGGCCGCAGACTTTCCCCGGCGTATGCATTCACGTGCGCACTTTCATTCGCGGCGGCTGCGAGAGGCACTCGCCCGCGCCTCCTGCCTGCTCTGTGCGCTGTGCCCCGTGCATCGACGCGAAGCACGAGGACAGACGCGGAGAAGAGAAGAGGACAGACGCGGAGAAGAGAAGAGAAGCGAGGACTCGCTTCCGCTTCTCCTGGAAGCGAGTCGCGAACCGCCGCCGTGCACCGATGACGTCTTCAACCGTGAAGACGACTCGACATCATCGTGGCAGCAGCAGCAGCTTGAGCCACTTCGTGGGCTACTTCCCCGTGGTGGACCACCGGGTTGGGAAACCGCTGCCCTGCCTCGCTACGCCTCGCAGAAGTTCCGGGGGGGGGTGGGGCAGGGGGTTAAAGTCACATCGACTCCTGGCGCGCGAACCGAACGCCGCAAGCTCACTCGCCAATCCTTAACCACTGGGCCTGTACCCTGACCTCGTGTCCTATCTGTGGGATGTTGTGACCTCCGCGCGACCTCTCGCGCTGCCTGGCCGCGGGAGCCGTAGCAAATAGCGGCTGTTGCTTTGGGGGTGTGCCGTGCACGCCGGCGCGCTGCCCGTTGTGATTCTCTTTGCTTGTGAGGACACAAACTTCCCACCGCGAAAGACAAAACAAAAGCCGCACCAGCTTCGCACGTTCAGGCTGCTAGCCCGACTCGTCTTCTGCATGCCCCGCCGACTGTGTGTGTGCGTGCGAGTGAATTTGCAGACTCCGTGTGAAGCTTCGTGATGAAACGCTCGGATGTTTAGGCGCTCGAGCGATGAGCGGTGGGGGTGGTTATTGTAGATGCAGCAGCAGCAGCTCCTCTTGTGGATTTCACGGCTGTCTCGGTTGTTGACTAAAACTCCCGTGGGGCTCGAGTACAGCGCGACATGAGTCATCCTGTAAATGGTGGAAGTCTGCTTTGAGATGCATTTGTCATAACTGCTGGTCGATAAGTTTTCAGTTTGTTTCATTTATTTGGTATCACTCTGTGAGCCATTCGGCTCTTGAATCGGGTGCATCTTAAAGTGACAACGCGCAAACAGAAAAATCCAGGAAAAAGCAGCACAAAATCTTCCAGATTTGTTTAGCCCTTCCTGACCTGGTGCCGTGCTGAACCCAGTGCTGAACCTGGTGCTGAACCCAGTGCTGAACCCAGTGTTGAACCCGGTGTTGAACCCAGTGTTGAACCCAGTGTTGAACCCGGTGTTGACCCCGGTGTTGAACCCGGTGTTGACCCCGGTGTTGAACCCAGTGCTGAACCCAGTGTTGAACCCGGTGTTGAACCCAGTGTTGAACCCAGTGCTGAACCCGGTGTTGAACCCGGTGTTGACCCCAGTGTTGAACCCAGTGCTGAACCAAGTGTTGAACTCGGTGTTGAACCCAGTGTTGAACCCAGTGCTGAACCCAGTGTTGAACCCGGTGTTGACCCCGGTGTTGAACCCAGTGCTGAACCCAGTGTTGAACCCGGTGTTGAACCCAGTGTTGAACCCAGTGCTGAACCCGGTGTTGAACCCAGTGTTGACCCCAGTGTTGAACCCAGTGTTGAACTCGGTGTTGAACCCAGTGTTGAACCCAGTGCTGAACCAAGTGTTGAACTCGGTGTTGAACCCAGTGTTGAACCCAGTGCTGAACCCAGTGTTGACCCCAGTGTTGAACCCGGTGGCATTGAGGTGCGCAGGGCTGCGGTGTGAACGCCGGCCGTGTTTCACGCGGGAGCAGTGGTGGCCAAATACGTGGATCGCAAAATTCGTCATTTGTGGATCTCTGAAATGCAAACAGACGACTCTACCGTTACGGCCGACGTGCCAATACAAATTCCCACCATACTAAAATAATAATTTATTGACTGAATTTTTTCACCTGAAGACGATTGCTTTTGTTGCGACCGAAACGTCGTGATTTTTTATTTGTCTATCTACGTGACTTTACCGAAAGACCCAAAGAGTATAAAAAAATTCTAGCAATAGGTGGCGCTGTGTAGTTTGCACAGGGAATGCTCTACTTACGAACATTCGACTTATGCACTTTTATAGATACGAACAAACCTGTCCGTATGTCCAGTTGCCGCTGTGCTGACCAAGAATCGTAGGTTTAACCACCACACAATAGATGGTGGTGGTGGCATCTACAATTACAGAACATGAAGAACCAGTGGCATCTACATCTACAGACCATGAAGAACCAGTGGCATCTACATCTACAGACCATGAAGAACCAGTGGCATCTACATCTGCAGAACGTGAAGAACCAGTGGCATCTACAGGTGATTATACAACTTGTAAAGCCATTTCCCCGTGTCTAGTGGACACGCCGTACAACGAGTTTGGAATGGACAGGAGTAAAGTTGGTACTTGTGAACATATTGACTTACGAACAGTGCCTCTGGAACCTAACTCGTTCGTAAGTAGAGGAGTCCCTGTAACGTAGTGAATGTTACGGGGGTTATTCCGGGTTTATTGTCGGGTCAGATTTCTGGGTGGATCACGGGGGGGGCTTTGAGATCCACCAGCGTGGACACCCAGTGCTGGGTTGGCCACCGCTGCTGTGGAGCGGAGGTGGGCGTCAGCCGAGCGGTGCGCGACTCTGCTGGTTGGGGGGTCACGTGACTTGTGCAGTGGTGCAGAGAGGCAGTGGGCACCAGGCTCGATCCGATCAGTACCTCACCTAGCGTCATACCACTCACATCACACCACCAGCACCACACCACCATCACACCACCACCAGCGTCATACCACTAACTTCACGCCCTCCCGTCACACGAGTGCACAGTGAAGGGTGAAGCGGAGTCGTTACAGAGACGACTGTGACAATACATCGAGTGGACAAAGTCTGCATCGCATTCGGTGCTTCCCGTACGAAGCAGACGAACACCACTCCGCGTGCAGGGGGCGAAGGGGGCATCGCGGAGAGACGGAGAGAGACGCCGCCGCCACGCCGAGACGACGTTTCCCCCCCACCCCCAAACACAGGAGCTCTGGTGGCATCGACACCCGACACCACCACCACCACGGAGCGGCCATGCCAATGCCTTCCCCTCTCTCCCTCCCAATTCTGCACGAAGATCCCCCCCCCCGTGTAGCCTGTAACAGACGATTGGGGGCAAGTTCTGTGAGCGAGCAGCACCTATGAAGGCCGGCGCGGCACACCAGGGGGTGGGTGGTCAACACCACACCCGGCCGCCTTTGTCTCCCTAGTGGCGATCTTTACACACTGCAGCAGGCACTCATTTGAGGCTGAGTCGACCTAGGGAAGGCCCAGAACCAGTTCAGATCATCGTCACTGGTGTTAACCGTGAGCGGGAATGGAACTCGGGACACATGATTCGTAGCGCAGCGCAGCGCTAATCTCGACACTAACGCTCCCACTGCGCGCACACACACACACGTACAGACACGCACGTACACACACACACGTACACACACACACGTACACACACACGCACACACACACACGTACAAACACACACGTACACACAACCTGCACTTCTTCGACTTACAATTTATTGGGGTTTTTTTGTATTACCGGTAATCTCATTTGAAAACACCAAAACATGGTTTTGCCGGCTTGCCGCACAGACGGGAACGTTTGCGGCCGTGAACGAGCGTGGGACACGTGGTACCGATGGCGTGATCACGTGGTACCGATGGCGTGATCACGTGGCACCGATGGCGTGATCACGTGGGGCCTCCTGCCGTGCGGGTTTGTTTGTGCGGATGCCGTGCACGTGCACGGCGCCGAATGAGCGAATTGATGATCGAAGTCGCGGTCGAGTCGACTGCCGCTTGCCCGGCTCTCACAATTCGGTTGAAGTCAAATGTCTAAGTCGTTCGCTGGTTGTTATTCTTCTAGCGATCGTTTCCAAAACCGCAAACCCCGAACCGCGAACAAACCTCTCGTTTCCTGGGCACAGCCACAACTCACCGCGCGTTCCATCGCGAATCTCCAAGTCGCTAACCCCCAGACGACATCGAACCCCTGGCATCCCGCACATCCATCGTTGCGTTCGGAGCGCAGAAAGCTCGGCGCTCACTCCTCGTTCGCAGCGCCGACTGATGCCCCCCAAAATGAGGAGGCAAAGGGAAGACGTTTACCGGAGTAACCCTGCCTCGAGATGTACCCGTAGTCTGGAAGCGCAAGTGATCTCTTCAAATCGTAGCTCGAGGCCGCCCTGCACACGCAGTCTCCTGCACACGCAGTCTCCTGCACACGCAGTCTCCTGCACACGCAGTCTCCTGCACACGCAGTCTCCTGCACACGCAGTCTCCTGCACACGCAGTCTCCTGCACACGCAGTCTCCTGCACACGCAGTCTCCTGCACACGCAGTCTCCTGCACACGCAGTCTCCTGCACACGCAGTCTCCTGCACACGCAGTCTCCTGCACACGCAGTCTCCTGCACACGCAGTCTCCTGCACACGCAGTCTCCTGCACACGCAGTCTCCTGCACACGCAGTCTCCTGCACACGCAGTCTCCTGCACACGCAGTCTCCTGCACACGCAGTCTCCTGCACACGGCTACACGTCTTGGCGGAGCCGAGTTTGAGCATGAGCTGTACATTCGCTACGTCGCCCAACTTTAGTTTTTTGACGCTTTTTATTTTATTTTGGCGAGTAAGGGGACCGCTGTGAAAAACCGAGACTCGTCTCGGTCTCCCTTGTTCAGTTCTCAGACCGGTGAAGAGGATGCCGCCGTCTTCGCCAGAGCCGGAGGCCTCTCTTCCCCGTGGCCAGGTCTACAAGTCGGCGACGTCTCTGTGACGGATCCGTCGATGTTCCCACACTGACACTGGCCGCTCCGGTGACGACGCCGCCGGGGTATCAATGCGCTCCAATGTTCTATCTGACACTGAAAATGGGCAATTGTTTGTTTTACTCTGGGCGCTCTTCTACAAAAATAGGCGCGAGATCGCCGTTAGTTGAGCGCTGACCCCCGAAACAAAGACATCGTCTCCGGTGCTGCTCCAGTTGTCTTTATTAAATTAGCAATCGATGCAAATTTACGTTGGGTATTGAACCCCACAACATATAATCATTAATTAATTATTATATCCTCCAATAACCATCGCGACTGAATATTTTGATTGCTCCATCCGACCCTGACGCCTGCCGCTGTATATTTGGAGATTGCGTGTGGCGAGATGTTAACTACCTCGCCCGGTATGCAAGAGGTCAGAGGTTTAAATCTTGACTAAAAGCTTTCGTGACTGCAGGAATTCATATTCTTTGGGTCTTTCGGTAAAGTCACGTCGATAGGTTCAAATTAATATATTTTTATTAATTTGTACCGATCTACGTGACCTATCTACGTGACCTTACCGAAAGACCCAACTAACAGGTCGGAGGTTCGATCCCGACCCTGACGTCTGCGTGTCTCTCTCCCTCGCCGTGGTCGCGTGCGCTTTTCTCCGGGTCCTCCGGCTATTCCCTCCAACATTTAGAATCGCAACCAACGCGCGTTTAGAGTGTTTGGCTGCTACACATTTGCACACGACGACGACGACGATGAGCCACTTCGTTGAGCTGTCATTTGTGACGGCCAGGTCGCTTCTGAAAAAAGAGCTACAAAGCCCAGTGGGGCCCTGGCTTGGTTAAATAAACAATATAGTTTAATTGTATTATTATTATTCTTATTATTTTAAAACCAAAACATAAACGTCTTTGTGGACGCCGATGCTTTTGTCGCAAACATCGCAGGCGGTCGCTATCGATGCTTTCCCTCCGCGTCCCATTCCCCGGGCGGCCTGCGGGCCCAACGGCCTCAGCACGGCCGACCCATCCCCACCACCACCACCAATAACAACAACAATCAACCACTAACAGCACGTCCCAGTGGGTGATTTGCCACAGCTTTGCCGCTTCGGTGTCACCACCCAACGCATCGCACACTCGGCGTGCGAGCGTGTGAACAACGAGAGGATCGGTAAGTGAGGAAGGCGGACTGCGGTGGGAGAGCAAAACTCCCGACACGAGCAGGACCCCCCCTCCGCCCCCGGTCACGCGTCGGTCGCATCCATCGGGGAGAACCCCGCGGAGAGCGGCAATGGGTCCCCCCACACCAGACATTAGTCACACACCAGTCTACACAACCCCCCAATCATTACGTTAAACCACGCGATGAACAGCAAAACACAAAACACCCAGATCCCAGATTATAGCCCCAATCCCTGACGCCCCTGCTGTGTGCGACGTTAGTTAGGGTACCCACATTCTCCACTGTCGGCCAAATCCGGACGGACACCGTTCTCAGTCAGCCCCAGGCCGATCAAACCCGCGCCGTGCAACTGTCGTAAAGTTCTGACACGAGTCCCACCAAACTCTCCGGCACAAGTCAATTCCTGCAAATCCGGGAGCGGATGCCCAATTTACCGGGGACTGTCCGGATCAAAACCCGGACCGGTGGCCACCCTTGTAGCTCATCGGATTCCTGCAGTCCTAAAGATTATCATTCTGATACTCGACTTGGCAAGACCTGGACGATGACGAGGCTAACGCACCGATAGCGGCAAGAGCCGCTGCCGGTGATTGTTTGGCTGCAAGCCACACACGTGTGTACGGTTAACAACCGTTTTCCTGTTCTGATGACGTACACATACGTGTACTTCACCGAGTGACTGAGTGGCCAATTCACCAAGTCACTGAGTGGCCAATTCACCACGTACGTCATCGGAATGGAATCGGAAGGAAAAGGCCACGCGGGAGGGGGCATGCCACAGCGTTGGCGCCGGCTACCGTCGAGTGGCGGCGGCGGTCGTGTCGCTACGGTTCTCTGCGGTGAGTAACGACGTCTTTGTAAAAACAACAGAGCCGCTGCTGCGAGGCCTCTCTCAAATAAAATGTAACGCTGAAACCGCTCACGCGTTTCCGAGATTCGGCGGTGACCGGGACACCTCTACCCCATAACTTTCAGACGTGTCGGAACGGGAAAGGGGTTCATCTCCAATTAAACGCGAGGAGCAGGAAGGGCAGCTTCAGGTGAGCCCTGCGGCCCAAGCACACAACTCGTGTCTCTCAATCCGCCTGTCCTGGCGAGGGCCGCGGTGGCAGCGCGTTGAGTCGTGGTGGTCGAGGCCTCCCTTTCCCTGGCGACGGACTCTATCACTCCTACACTATACTATACACACTATACACTACACTATACACTACTACACTACAGTATACACTACACTATACACTACACTACTACACTACAGTATACACAACTACACTACACTTTACACTACACTACACACTACTATACACTCCACTACACTATACACTACACTACTACACTACACACTACTGTATACACTACACTGCTATACACTACACTACAGTATACACTACACTATATACTACACTACAGTATACACTATACACTACACTACTACATTACAGTATACATTACACTATACACTACACTATACACTTCACTATACACTACTACACACTACACTATACAATAAACTACACGACTACACTACACTACAGTATACACTAGACTATACACTACACGACCCACTACACTATACTATACACTACACTATACACTCCACTACACTATACACTACTATACTACAGTATTACTACACTATACACTACACTACTATACACACTGCTATACACAGACTCTAGCTCTTCCTGGGTAATTCCCAGGCCAGCCGAGCGACACAGTCCCACCGCCAGCAGCGTGGTCCCGGGCCGGCCCCGGGGTCTTGGCCCAGTGGGACGTTGCTGCTGCTGCTGCCCGGTAGAGTCCCAGGGGGGGGGGGAGTCTACCGCGGGGCATCCTCACCGGGTGCCAGAACCACCTCAACTGGCTCCCATTCCCTATTCTTACTTCTAGTCTCCCTGCACTACTGCACTGCTCTCTTACTTCGTCGTCGCTTTCGGAGTTTTGACTGAGCCAGGTCACCGTTGCCAAGTCGTCCCACCCGCTCGCTGGGAGTATCTTCTCACCCGAACAAACAACATGAAATCGACCCCATCCGGTGTCTCCCAGCCCTCGCGGCTCCCCACAACGCCGTCCATTACCCAGCCCCCTCCCCCCCGGTGACCCGGGTGACGCAACTCGAGGGGACTCTTTGGGGAAGCGGGCGGTCTCTGGGGTCAGCTGGTCAGCAGGCAGGCGGCTCTGCTCAGGTGTGGAGTTGCAGTGCCTCGCAGTGCGTGGGTGCGACCTGTCCACAGGTCTCCACTTGTGTATATAAAAGAAGACGAACAGAAGATCTATAGATACAATGCGTCGACAACCCCGCACGTGTTGGCCTCGCTAATTCCCTGCCGCAGCCTCAACAGGGCCTAGTTGCAAAAAAGTCAAGCGGTCCATACACCTTGCCATATAGGCATCTCTAAACGTAAAGAATAAAAGTGTTTTTGTTTTTTTAAACACATCCCATAAGCCCGCGATGCTCTTCCCAGCGGAGTACGATATGTTATCGCCACTGGTTCAACACACGCAGACTCCGGAATGGTCGAGACATCCAGTGTCTCGTCAGCAGATCTGGTTTCGACATTCACAGCGGTCCAGATTTGTGTGTGGTGGCCACCACCGCCGCAGACCACAGCCCCACATCATCTTAGTCAGCTGTGCATGATACACCGTGATAGAAGTTCAACAGAACAACCGCCGCAAACACCGATGCCAGATATCAATACAAATCAATTCCTGCCGCAACCCACAAAACGACAGGAGCCAATTCCCCGACTCTCCGCGGGGTCTTCACCGGACAGGTGGCAGCAGTCCGACGCCGCCTCTCAGATTTCTCGTCGTCCCTTCTCTCCGTCTACTCCGTGTCCCGTTGTGATGCTGGGACCCAGCCTATTGCCAGCTGGCTGTCGACCTGCTCCTGTCCATGTGTGTCTGTGCGTCCGTGTGTGTGTGTGTCTGTGTGTCCGTGCGTGTGTGGGTCTGTGTGTGTGTGTATCTGTGTGCGTGTCGTGGGGAGCGGTGGTGCTAGCGGTTAGCGCCCTGCGCTACGAAGCCGGTGACCCGCGAACGATTCCCGCTCATGGCCAACACCGGTGACGATCGTCTGAACCGCTCCTGAGCCTCCCCTCGGTCAACTCAGCTACAAATAAGTACCTGGTGCGGTGTGTAAACATCGCCACGAGGGAGACAAAGGCGGCCGGGCGTGGTGTTGGCCACCCACCCCCTGGTGTGCCACAGTGCCGGTCTTCACAGCGCTACTCGAACAAAGCGTCGCCCCAGCCTGGCGACTTCAAGCAACATCGCGCGGCCCCTCACGCGGGGGGAGCCCCCCCCCCCCCCACGGGGGGTCTGCATGCATCACAACTGTCTCGGCGATATCTCAATTCGATAATTTCCACTCCTTCAGAACGCTCACCTTAGCCGAATTTAGCTTCTGCTGTTTCCTACCGCATTAAACATATATGGACCGACAGGCGTGTGGATGTGGATTTCTAGTCATTAAAAATGAGAGCTGAACCCATTGTAATTCCTGCAGCCTATAACTACGTATAAATGCACTGCATACGAATGCATTCACTCACAACTATTGACAATCCGCATAATACAATGCAATCAGTGCCAATATGAATTTGTGTAACACAGCAGTTCTAAGCAGCATGGAGCTGAATTTCTGTCAAATCATATTTATACAAACAGGAAGTTTTATATTGTTGTGATATCTCTGACGGATTGGTTTCCCGACATGACATGTGGCTTGCACACTGCCTTTAGGGGTTACCAGGATTGCATTTTAAATGTATATGTCTTGATGCCATTAACGCCACCATTTGTGCAGTTTACTCTGATGAAATCTGTAGCCAGATTCAATTATCTTGCCCCATGCAAGAAGGTTTCCTGCACAAGTGGGTGAATGACAAATGCAGCCTCATTGCAACCAAATACAGTCATGGTTGATCTTAGAGTTTAGAGTAATTAAAGCATGTATGCAAATTATTTGGGTTACTGACTTAGAAGACACTTGAACTCCTGAGTGCTGTAATTTTAAGTCAAAAGACAGATTAACTCTTCTTAATTGTCCTCCTTGTCAACATTGTGGTAGATAAACACTGCCACGAACCACTTGGGCGGACACACACGATGACAACTGCATGAATCGCTCGTTTCCCATTACAGCTGACAAGTGCTGTCCTGGAATGGGCTTCTCGTACGATTAGCACGGTTAGCTATGTACGGTGCAAAAGAAGTTCAACGTACATACAGCATCAATACAACATACACAAAGCTTGACTTGAAGCTTTCGTGACTGCAGGAATTCATATTCTTTGGGTGTTTCGGTAAAGTCATGTAGATAAGTTAAAAAAGACAAAAAACTACGACGTTCCGTAGTAGTTTTGTAACCTATCTGCCTGACTTTACCGAAAGACCCCAAGGGTTCGCAATAAGCTTTGTTGCTATCACAACCGCAGCTTTGTGCACGGGGCGGCTGCTTCGTGCACAATCGCTTATTCTTGTACTTCGGTTTTTTTAGCTAAAAGCGGAACGACAAACATCTTTAAGTACATTGTTAGGGGTATGATAATGACGTTTTAAGACGTATTGTAAATTGGCCATCCCTCGCTGGGTACTTGAGCTGCAAAGTGCAACAAAGAAATTGACGACTGAAAGTTTTGCATTCTCTCCAGAGTAAGTCATATCCCCCTCTCTCAAAGAAAAACTTGTCTTGTGGAAGAGTGACGTGTCGATTGTGTGTGCACATCTTTTTGTACATTGCTCATCTCCTTACTATGCTAGTTTTTTTGAGTAGAATTATACATATAATGTTAAACATCTCTCTCTCCCTCTCTCTTGTTTTTTACGATCAGTGGAAACAAGATGCTCGGTGTAGTCGGCACTTTGCTTCGTTTCTCCCGCTCTCCCTCCCCTCTCTCTCTCCCCTTATATCTCCCTCTCTCCCGCTCTCTCTCAATGCACGCTCTCCCTCCCCCACGCTCTCTCTCTATGCACGCTCTCCCTCCCCCACGCTCTCTCTCTATGCACGACGACTGCACGCGCGAGTGGACGAGCGGGTTCCGTGCTTCTCGCCTCCTCCTGCTCCTCCTCGCGTCCTCACGCAGCGAGTGGCCTCGCATTGCCGCCGCGTCGGCGTGAGGCCGTGCACACGCGGGTGCCTGTGTGTAGGTGCGTGCCTGTGTGTGCGTGTGCTTGTGTGTAGGTGCGTGCCTGTGTGTGCGTGCCTGTGTGTGCGTGCCTGTGTGTGCGTGTGCGTAGGTGCGTGCCTGTGTGTGCGTGCCTGTGTGTGCGTGTGTGCCTCTGTATAGGTGCGTGCCTGTGTGTGTGTGTGTGCGTGCCTGTGTGTGTGCGTGCCTGTGTATAGGTGCGTGCCTGTGTGTGTGTGTGTGCCTGTGTGTGTGCGTGCCTGTGTGTGTGTGTGCGTGCCTGTGTGTGTGTGCGTGCCTGTGTGTGTGTGCGTGCCTGTGTATAGGTGCGTGCCTGTGTATAGGTGCGTGCCTGTGTGTGCGTGTGTGCCTGTGTGTGTGCGTGCCTGTGTGTGTGTGTGCGTGCCTGTGTGTGTGTGCGTGCCTGTGTGTCTGTGCTGTGTGTGTTGGTGTGTCTGTGCTGTGTGTGCCTGTGTCTGTGCTGCGTGTACTGGTGCGTCAAGTGTGTTGCTGTTCTGTGTCCGCCTCTGCCGCGCTCCCCTTGCCCTCCGAGCTGTCGTCTGCAACACAAAGCCACGCGGCGCAGCTGTCAGGGACTGCGGCAGTGGGGCGCTCCACACGTTGATACTGAGTCTGAAATCTGACGTCACATTTCTATTCAAATATAAACTTCCGTAGGCACCGGGTCCACAAACAAACCGAATAAACTACTTCAAAAAGTTGCCATTCCACTTTTAGGATGGGTGGGGGGCCCAATAATCCAAAATGTTGTTAAAAAAAAAAGTGTTTTACTTATATTTGTGCAACACTTAAAGCCTTTCCTGTCTGCTTATATTCACCCCGTCACTCATATTCTCCTCGACAAATCTCTTGTGATTACGTAGAATGCCAATTCCTATCGCTGGCCGCCGTCTCGCTCTTGCCCAACCCCGCCCGGCGTCTGTGGTCATGAACTCGTCTCTCCGACCGCAGCGGTCAGCGCGCTCCAGTTTCAGCTTTCTTAAATCTCACCCCCAAAGACAAAGATCTCCCGTATAACCTGTAACAGACTGCTGGGGCAAGTGCTGTTAGCGAGCACCTACGAAGGCCGGCACGGCACACGAGGGGGTGGGTGGCCAGCACCACGACGCCCGGCCGCCTTTGTCTCTCCAGTGGTGATGTTTACACATCGCACCAGGTACTCATTTGAGGTTGAAGCGACCTAGGAGAGGCCCAGGACCGGTTTAGATAATCGTCACCCGTGTTGGCCGTGAGCGGGAATTGAACTCGGGTCGCCAGGTACGTAGCGCAGCGTAGCGCTAACCGCTACACCACCGCTCCCCACTGCCCCCCACCGCCGCCACCCTCCCCCCGCCACTCCCGCCACCTCCGTCCACCCAGCAGTGCGACAGCATGGCGAGTCGTGCGGTGGGGTGGAGTGTGGGCGACTCCCACCCCGTCAAACGAAAAACACTTTTAACAACAGCAGCAGCAAAAATGCCAAAAGGGCACAACCGTGCCGCCAACAAACGGGCGCTGGGATGCCCAGCGGTGCTGCCGTGCGTGCTGGGATCGTGCGACGTTACCCAGCATGCCCTGCAGCCTGTGGAAGAAGCCCGACTGCTTGGGCACTTGGCCCGACCGGCGGTTCTCCTCCTGCAGCTTGTAGAGCTCCGAGTCGCGGTCCACGCTGCTCAGTCTCACCCTGCGCACCGCCACCACCGCCAGCACCACCAACACAACCGCCACCACCACAACAGCGTTGTCATAACAGGTCAAAGTGATTTCCTGCTCGGATGAGCATTGAGGCGGTGCTCATGTCCCACTCAGCCAGTGGTGTAAATTCCCTATTCCTATGACGGGGGCGAGTCTGTCCGTAGAACAACCCACTGTGGCCTTCCTCGTGAGGTGGCCCCAATTTTATCGACCCCCGGATGGACGACAGGCCGAGTCGGGACCACCCGCGACCAGGATGTGAACTTCGCGAACATTCCCCCGTCGCAAGCCGCTCGCTCAGCCGCCGTGCCGCCTGGCCGGACTTGTGGTCACAAGGCAACAACAGGGTGTCAGGGACTTGTGTTCACAAGGCAGCAACAGGGTGTCAGGGACTTGCGGCCACAAGGCAGCAACAGGGTGTCAGGGACTTGTGTTCACAAGGCAGCAACAGGGTGTCAGGGACTTGTGTTCACAAGGCAGCAACAGGGTGTCCTGCGTACCGATGGAGGGGGATAATTGAAAGCGACCGAGTCGGATAGATCGTGGGCAGAGAGTTTTGTGCGCGGAACGGATTCTCTCAATAACCATTCTCTCGTCTCCCCACCCACTCCCCGATACAAAACGACATTCTCAAACACCACGGTATCTAATTCACGAGATTCTCGTTACAAAAAAAAGCTACCAAAGTCATCGTTGCTATCATGCGTATTTGTGATTTGGAGATTAAAAAACTGGCATCGGAACATCACTGCTGCAGCACGCGTCACCCCACGTGCTCCAGGACAACATGTGGTGATGTCGACAGCAGCGGCGCCGACCACCGGCAACTCCACTCAGCTCCAGATCTCTCTCGCATCTCTTTTCGAGCCACTTGCCGTGCCCATGCGGCCCCCTCAATCTGGGCCAGACGAGCGCTCTGTTGGGTCACGTGGTGGCTGGGAGTGCGAGAGAGTGCGCGCGTACGTGCAAGTATGTGTACAGTATGCATAACAAGTCGGCTTTCGCGACCAATATCCATAGTAGAGGTGTTTTGGGTTAGATGGCATAAATATAAACACGTGTCGTTAAACCCGCCCCACCCGACACAGCCAATTAGTAAGGTCTGTCACGTAAACAGAACGTGCCAATTCGTTACCAGGACAGCACAAACCGGTTGTGTGTTGGAGAGTGAACCCACGACAGCATTGCACCCGATTGGCTCACAAGTGACGACATCGCATTCACCCCGTCGACTTCAGGCCGAAACAGGACGAGGACGTCTCCACAGCTCTGTGGCTGCCCGCCTGATGATGATGATGCTGCTGCTGCTGGTTGTTGTTGTTGTTGTGATTACTGGCGAAACGCCACGGTACTCGAATGGTAAATGTTGAACTTATTTCGCACGGCACGTAGCCAACCTCGGAGGTGCAAGTGCGCGTGTGTGCGCGTGAGTGTGTGTGTGCATGCGTGTATGCGCGCGTGTGTGCGTGGGTGTGCGCGTGTGTGCGTGTGTGTGCGTGGGTGTGCGTGTGTGCGTGTGTGCGTGGGTGTGCGTGTGTGCGTGGGTGTGCGTGGGTGTGCGTGTGTGTGCGTGGGTGTGCGTGGGTGTGCGTGTGTGCGCGTGAGTGTGTGTGTGCATGCGTTTATGCGCGCGTGTGTGCGTGGGTGTGCGTGGGTGTGCGTGTGTGCGTGGGTGTGCGTGGGTGTGCGTGTGTGCGTGTATGCGCGCGTGTGTGCGTGGGTGTGCGTGTGTGTGCGTGTGTGCGTGTGTGTGCGTGTGTGTGCGTGGGTGTGCGTGGGTGTGCGTGTGTGCGTGGGTGCGCGTGTGTGTGCGTGTGTGCGTGGGTGTGCGTGTGTGCGTGGGTGTGCGTGTGTGCGTGCGTGGGTGTGCACTACTCACGGGCGTCTCGGGGTCGGCCGGCTGTAGTTATCTCCGGCGAACGGGGAGAAGGGAGACATGGGGCTTCCAGGGTAGCTTCGGTCCTGACGGCACAAAGACAAAGATCACCCCCCGTGTGCGTCACAAAGACAAAGATCACCCCCCCCCCCCCCCCCGTGTGCGTGGGGAGCCTCCGCGGACAGTCGGCAGGAGGCCGAGTTCACCTCGGGGAGGCCCAGGACCAGGTCGGATCATCGTCACTGGGGCTGGCCGCCAGCGGGAATGGAACTCGGGTCGCCGGGTTTTTAAACGATACACGCTTGACTCACACACACTCACGCTCAACACACGCTCAACACACACTCAACACACACACACTCAACACACGCTCAACATACACTCAACACACACACTCAACACACATCACACGCTCAACACACACACACTCACGCTCAACACACACACACGCTCAACACACACTCAACACACACACACGCTCAACACACACTCAACACACACACACTCAACACACATCACACGCTCAACACACACACACTCACGCTCAACACACTCAACACACACACTCACGCTCAACACACGCTCAACACACACTCAACACACACACTCAACACACACACACTCAACACACATCACACACTCAACACACACACAAACACACGCTCAACACACACACTCAACACACACACACTTGGAGGGCCTGCTGCTGCTGCGTTCCCATGGCCACTCAACACCAGGCCAGCTCGCTGCACCAATTGCTGCACCAATTGCTTCATGGAGTGCTGCCCACTGACCCCACTTCGGGGGGGGGGGGACGAGGGGAAGGACATGTATGGCAGCTGCAGGCTTAGTGCGGCCTGGAAGCGAATCACGAAGTAAGTGTAAGATGAGGAGATCGGCAGGAAGGCGGACGAACATGTGGTGCGCGATGTGGTGGGACACGTGGCGTGTGGTGGGACACGTGGCATGTGCTAAACGAGAGCTCCACAGCTCAGTGGGGCCTCACCTGGGTGAAATACAAAGGCGAGTTTCAATTTCACCCGGCGGCACGATCGACAGGGAATCTGTAACTGGCTGCAACGATGATGACACGACGTCTATTAAAGAGGCTAGCCCTCCAGTGGCTATGTTACGGAGATCAGCAGCGGTTTGACCCCTTGATGCGCACCGCCCTCTCTCGCGTCCACCGCCGTGACCTCCTCCGGCGTCCGCTCCGGTAATCTTACGCCTGTAAATTCCATCGCTTCAACGACGGAAGCCCCCAACACCCCCCCTCCCGCCCGGTTACTCGTACACCTGAACCGAGGGAAGCAAGGTTATTACTACTACTACGTGTAAGTGCGTGGAGGGTGAGGCGGGGGAGAAAGACGACGACGACGATGATGGTGGTGGTGATGATGGGAGGGATTTGCCTCTGCAAGTCAACCCCGAGCCTGTGCGGTGCGTCGTTCCCAGCGTTGTCTCCGCTGCGCCCCCCCCCCCTCTCTCTCTCCCCCGCATCGTCCTGTGGAGGCAACCGCTGCTGCTGCCTGCTGCTACTCCCTGTTGCTGCTGCCTGCTGCCTGCTGCTACTCCCTGTTGCTGCTGCCTGCTGTTGCTGCCTGCTGTCTGCTGTCTGCTGCTGACTGCGGCGGCTGCTGCTGCTACTGCCTGCGGCTGCTGCTGCTACTGCCTGTCTGCTGCTGCCTGCTGCTGCTACGGCTGCTTGTCTGCTTCTGCTATCTGCTGCTGCTCCTGCTGCTGCTGTCTGCTGTCTGCTCCTGCTGCCCGCTTCTGCTGCTGTCTGCTTCTGCTGCTGTCTGTTGCCTGCTGCTGCTGCCTGTCTGCTGCTGCTGCCTGCTGCTGCTGCCTGTTGGAGCAGGTCGCGGTTCACCGCGTCCTGGGCACGTGATGGGGGAGCCGAGGCAACGCACCGGTCTCACCAGTTCCACGGGCGCGTCGAGCCCGAGGAATTGGAGCTATTCGTGAGCTTCGCCCTCCCGCCGTGGCTCAGCTGTTGGCACTCGCCCGGTTTGTCGCGACCACCGCGTGACCACCGCGTGACCACCGAATAGATAAGCGGTCGATAATAACCCTCACATCCCCATATCTATCCCCTCCACGCAAATATTTGTCGTGTTTTTTACACGCATCCCATCAGCCGCACGCTCTTCTGGGAGCGCAGAATTTCAATGGCGTTCGTTCCAACACGAGCCAACTCTTTCACCGGTTTCGACACTGGGCAGAGTAAATTGCATCGCACAATTCCCCATTTGTTGGATATTTTTCACGAGGGCAATTGTTCCGCGTTTCTGCTACGTGCTCGCCGGCTATTTCGGATGTCGCACACGCCCGAGAGTGGCCCCCCAGAGGAAGGCGCCCCTCTTTCTCCACCCCCCCCCACCCCCTCGTGCGCTGTCGCTTGGCGCGTCCTCGCCGGCACGAAGACGTCCTCGGTGCACAGAGAGAGGGCTCGCTCACGGTGACGGAGAGCGCTCGCTCACGGTGACGGAGAGCGCTCGCTCACGGTGACGGAGAGCGCTCGCTCACGGTGACGGAGAGCGCTCGCTCACGGTGACGCACGCCTATGACCACCGCGCCGGTGCTGCCGCCCTCCGCGCCTACGAGTGGGAAGGCGCTCCCGTGGTGGCACGGGGAGAGGGGGGGCGGGAGGAGGGGCGAGGGAGGGCGAGGAGGGGCGGGGGGAGCGAGGGGGGGCGAGGGGGGCGAGGCGAGGGGGGCGAGGCTGGCACCGAGCCACGAGGAAACAGCGCGATGTGAAGCACCGATGGCAGAGACGGCGATGAAGGCGGCGGTGGCGAGGTCATGAAAGGTCATGAAAGGTCACGTGGTCACAGCGGGCTCAGTGGAGGTGGGCGTCAGGGCTGTTCGTTTTGTTTACAAAAGAAAAAAAGAGCATTTACATTCACTCCACGCAGGGTTAACGAACATTCTGAACCGTCAGCGTTGTGGACATCGGCGCGCTGAGCGGCGAGAAGCGGCGCGATTGTTTTGGCCAGGAAAGCCTTGGCCCAGCCTCGCGGGAAGTTTTTGCTCGACGGCCTGTTTTTGTGTTTGTGTGTTTTTTGTGTTTTCTACACGGCAGCGATCCAGAGTGCCCAGAGAACCCCCCCCTCCCCCTCCCTCAAGCCCCACACCCCCGCCCCCTGCCCATGCATTCGAGGGGGACAGCGCTCGGCACGTTTGTCGCTTCTCCCCCCCCCCAAAATCTCCGTCAAACAAGACGCGAGTGAGGTGGGGCAGTCATTCGTGACCGACTTTCACAAACACGAAAATAACCGCGGGCGTCACTGTGGAGGACATCTAAGCACCAGGACAAATCGGCATCTGACATCGGCCATATGGCCTTCTGGGAGTCTTCTTGAACTAAGCAACGGTTTTATACAAACTCGACATTCAATGTGTCATCAGCAGTCAGGCTTGCGAAACCAATGCTGGTTTAAGCAAGCCGGACTCTGCACGTGTTATAGAGCTTCACGTCAAACGATGTCTATCTGAGATGGTCCTTGTCGATAAACATCTGGCAGCTGATCAGTGTTGAGGTGATGCAGGGTGAAGTGATGGTGGGTGAGATGATGGTGGATGAGGTGATGGTGGGTGAGGTGATGGTGGGTGAGGTGATGGTGGGTGAGGTGATGGTGGGTGAGGTGATGGTGGGTGAGGCTGGGTGAGGCTGGGTGAGGTTGAGTGAGGTTGGGTGAGGCTGGGTGAGGTGATGGTGGGTGAGGTTGGGTGAGGCTGGGTGAGGTTGGGTGAGGTGATGGTGGGTGAGGTTGGGTGAGGTTGGGTGAGGCTGGGTGAGGTGATGGTGGGTGAGGCTGGGTGAGGCTGGGTGAGGTGATGGTGGGTGAGGCAGGGTGAGGCTGGGTGAGGCTGGGTGAGGCTGGGTGAGGCTGGGTGAGGTGATGGTGTGTGAGGCTGGGTGAGGTGATGGTGGGTGAGGCTGGGTGAGGTTGGGTGAGGCAGGGTGAGGCAGGGTGAGGCTGGGTGAGGCTGGGTGAGGTGATGGTGGGTGAGGCTGGGTGAGGTGATGGTGGGTGAGGCAGGGTGAGGCTGGGTGAGGCTGTGTGAGGCAGGGTGAGGCTGGGTGAGGCTGGCTGCTCGTACCTTGCCGTTGATGGCGAGTGCCGGTGAGGTTGGAGGCGTTTCAGGTCTGGAACAAAACGCGCGCGCACAGAGAGCACATTGAGACTGGCTCAGAGTACGGCACTCACACCGCAGGCGCACGGCGACACCCCAACTCATTCACGCGTATTCACTGACTGACAAAAATATCTCAAGACGCAGAGGACCGCAGAGCTTGGGCAATTGCCGCCAGTTGCCGGCTCGCCGACTCCGTACGGAGCACGACTCCGTACGGAGCACGACTCCGTACGGAGCACGACTCTGCTGTCTCTCTTTCCCAACACGAGCGCGTTCGCGTGTAGGGCCATCGCCGGACTGGGGGAACCTTCAGACCACGTGCTCCGGCGAACGCCGAATCACAACGCAACATTTCGCCGTATCGCGCCGTGTATATTTACAGTTATTTTGTATCACTGCAGTTATTAGTCGTGGACATGTGCAGTGCTTCGTGCACCGTCAATATTTGACACTTAAATCCAACGCAGAGCACGTGTTTGTCAAGCGCGCGCGCGCACACGTGACTGATCCAGCCTTCAGAGTGGTTGTGCCGGTTTCACCGGATCGGCTCTGGGACTGCCGGATCATGTTGGAAGCAGCCGGATAATCGATGATCGACTGGAGCATGTTCATTGTGATTGTGTAATACGAACTCATAACAGTGTGTGTACACGTGTCATTACACGTTCGTTGTGCGTGTGTGGGGGTATGTGTCAGTGCATACGTGTCTGCATTTGAAAATATACAGGTGTGTGTGTGTACATCTGTCGTGACCTGGTCGTCGTGTGTGTGCCTGTGGGGAGCGGTGGTGTAGTGGTTAGCGCTACGCTGCACTACGAACCCAGCGACCCGAGTTCGATTCCCGCTCATGGCCTACAGCAGTGACGATTATCTGAACCGGTCCTGGGCCCCCCTCTAGGTCTACTCAGCCTCAAATGAGCACCTGGTGCGGTGCGTAAACATCGCGACTGGGGAGACAAAGGCGGTCAGGTGTGGTGCTGGCCACCCACCCCCTCGTGTGCCGTTTCGGCATTCACAGGTGCTCGCTTAATAGCACTTGCCTCAAAAGTCTGTTAAGGCTACACGGGGGATCTTTGTCTTTGTTGTGTGCACGGTGTCACTGCGTGGTTGCTATGCACCAGTTGACACCCTGCAGACACCCTGCAGACGTCCAGTCTCGAGGGGTTTTGAAACGGCGCGGCAAAGTTTCTTAATACCCCCCCCTTCACCCCCCCCCTCCTTCACCCCCCCTCCTTCACCCCACTCCCCCCTCCTTCACCCCCCCCCTCCTTCACCCCCACCCCCCTCCTTCACCCCCCCTCCTTCACCCCACTCCCCCCTCCTTCACCCCCCCCCCTCCTTCACCCCCACCCCCCTCCTTCACCCCACTCCCCCCTCCTTCACCCCCACCCCCCCCCTCCTTCACCCCCCCCCCCCCTCCTTCACCCCCCCCTTCACCCCACTCCCCCCTCCTTCACCCCCACTCCCCCCTCCTTCACCCCCCCCTCCTTCACCCCCCCCTCCTTCACCCCCCCCCCTCCTTCACCCCCCCCCTCCTTCACCCCCCACTCCCCCCCCCTTCACACCCCCCCCCTCCTTCACCCCCACTCCCCCCTCCTTCACACCCCCCCTCCTTCACCCCCACTCCCCCCCTCCTTCACCCCCACTCCCCCCTCCTTCACACCCCCCCTCCTTCACCCCCACCCCCCCTCCTTCACCCCCCACTCCCCCCCCTTCACACCCCCCCTCCTTCACCCCCCCTCCTTCACCCCCCCCTCCTTCACCCCCAACCCCCCTCCTTCACCCCCCCTCCTTCACCCCCCTCCTTCACCCCCACCCCCCCCTCCTTCACCCCAACTCCCCCCTCCTTCACACCCACTCCCCCCTCCTTCACCCCCACTCCCCCCTCCTTCACACCCCCCCTCCTTCACCCCCACCCCCCCTCCTTCACCCCCCACTCCCCCCTCCTTCACACCCCCCCTCCTTCACCCCCACCCCCCCTCCTTCACCCCCCACTCCCCCCCCTTCACACCCCCCCCCCTCCTTCACCCCCCCTCCTTCACCCCCAACCCCCCTCCTTCACCCCCAACCCCCCTCCTTCACCCCCCCTCCTTCACCCCCCTCCTTCACCCCCACCCCCCCCTCCTTCACCCCCACTCCCCCCTCCTTCACCCCCCCTCCTTCACCCCCCCCCCATCTCGCTCACCCAACCCATGCAGAGCTGACCCCCTGCGGAACCCAAGGGGTGATGCCTCACCAGCTGTACAGCTGCGTCGCCGCTTGCACTCGCCCAGGCCTGCGGCGGCTCTCCCCACGCGCGCGAGACGGAAAGTTAACGGCGTTCGTCGCGTTTCGTTCCCCTTCTCGTTCCGCCGTGGCCGGCGGGGGCAGCAGGCGGGAGGTGTCGCGTCGGGGAATTCTGCCGAGCGAGGGTGGTGGTGGTGCTGGTGGTGCTGGTGGTGGTTCTGGTGGTGCTGGTGGTGGTTCTGGTGGTGCTGCTGGTTCTGGTGGTGCTGGTGGTGCTGCTGGTGGTTCTGGTGGTTCTGGTGGTGGTGCTGGTGGTGCTGGTGATGCTCGTGGTGGCAAGGGGTGAGGTGGCTCTGCCCAGGTCCTAGACCTGCCGTGAATCCTTCACCACAATAGGAGCTCCGTGGGTGGGTGAGTGGGTGAGTGGGGGGGGGGTGAGTGGGGGGGTGAGTGGGGGGGTAGTGGAGGGGGTAGTGGGGGGGTCGGGAAGACAAACCCCGACATTGTGCGACCGGTCTCAAGAAGGACGAACAAACGGGGGCCATGAGCGGCACGGGGACAATGCCCCGGCCGACAGTCGCGTCCCGGGCGAATGTTGCAACGCGGCGGGGAAGGAGGAGGGGGGCGGAGGGGGGGGCGGAGGGGGGCGCGGAGGTGGGGGCGGTGGGGGATGGAGGGGGGGGGTGGAGGGGGGCGCGGAGGTGGGGGTCAGCCCGGCTTTGCCGAGACAGTCGCGCGCGCTCTCCTTGACCCCCCCCCCATCCTGTTAACGCGGGTAGTAGCTACTACACACATGTGTAGTAGCTACACATGTGTGTAGCAGCTACTACACATGTGTAGTAGCTACACATTTGTAGCAGCTACTACACATGTGTAGTAGCTACACATTTGTAGCAGCTACTACACATGTGTAGTAGCTACACATTTGTAGCAGCTACTACACGTGTAGCAGCTACTACACATGTGTAGCAGCTACTACACATGTAGTAGCTACGGGCCCTGCACTTTCAAGGGCCCCGCGCTAAATGCTTTCAAGCGATATATTCCGGTTCAGTGATTCTGCACTTGCTCTATTACTATAGTACTATACCGCCTTTAACTTTCATGAACGACTGGGTGTTTAAGGTTAGCGTTTTGTCGTATTATCTGGCTGTCTAGCAAATGAAAAAATAAAATTACTTTACTATGCAAGTGAAAATTTTGTGTTTTAATATTTACGTGTTTTTTTAGTTTAGGGCCCCTTTATAACATCGTGCTACAGGCCCCGCACTCGCTTCATCCGGCACTCGTCACCACTTGGAGGTATTTCTGCGCTCAGGAGTTCGGATTGCAGCAGTCATGCAGAGGGGGCGGGAGGGGAGGGGCCACGCAATGGTCCCCGTTGACAAGAGGGGACGGGCTGGAAGCGTGAATGGCCCCGGGGACAATGGGCACCCCACGCTTGGGTTCGCTGCTCGTCAAAAACAAAAAACCGGACCGGCGGAATCTGGAGAAGTGCCACGCGAGACGTGTAACCGAGTCGCGTGCGGCGGCCTCGCCCACGCAGAGCCGGCGAAGGTCACAACCCATGCAGTGGCCTCGGCGGCGCGGCCGTGGTCGTGCCGACGGCGGCGGCGGTGTTGGTGGTGAGGAGCGGTGGTGTTGGTGGTGAGGAGCGGTGGTGTTGGTGGGGAGGAGCGGTGGTGTTGGTGGGGAGGAGCGGTGGTGTTGGTGGTGAGGAGCGGTGGTGTTGGTGGTGAGGAGCGGGGGTGTTGGTGGTGAGGAGCGGTGGTGTTGGTGGTGAGGAGCGGTGGTGTTGGTGGGGAGGAGCGGTGGTGTTGGTGGTGAGGAGCGGTGGTGTTGGTGGTGAGGAGCGGTGGTGTTGGTGGTGAGGAGTGGTGGTGTTGGTGGGGAGGAGCGGTGGTGTTGGTGGGGAGGAGCGGTGGTGTTGGTGGGGAGGAGCGGTGGTGTTGGTGGTGAGGAGCGGTGGTGTTGGTGGTGAGGAGCGGTGGTGTTGGTGGTGAGGAGTGGTGGTGTTGGTGGTGAGGAGCGGTGGTGTTGGTGGTGAGGAGCGGGGGTGTTGGTGGTGAGGAGCGGTGGTGTAGCGGTGAGGAACGGTGGTGTTGGTGGTGAGGAGCGGTGGTGTTGGTGGTGAGGAGCGGGGGTGTTGGTGGTGAGGAGCGGTGGTGTTGGTGATGAGGAGCGGTGGTGTTGGTGGTGAGGAGCGGTGGTGTTGGTGGTGAGGAGCGGTGGTGTTGGTGGTGAGGAGTGGTGGTGTTGGTGGTGAGGAGCGGGGGTGTTGGTGGTGAGGAGCGGTGGTGTTGGTGGTGAGGAGCGGTGGTGTTGGTGGTGAGGAGCGGTGGTGTTGGTGGTGAGGAGTGGTGGTGTTGGTGGTGAGGAGCGGGGGTGTTGGTGGTGAGGAGCGGTGGTGTTGGTGGTGAGGAGCGGGGGTGTTGGTGGTGAGGAGCGGTGGTGTTGGTGGTGAGGAGCGGGGGTGTTGGTGGTGAGGAGCGGGGGTGTTGGTGGTGAGGAGTGGTGGTGTTGGTGGTGAGGAGCGGGGGTGTTGGTGGTGAGGAGCGGTGGTGTTGGTGGTGAGGAGCGGGGGTGTTGGTGGTGAGGAGCGGTGGTGTTGGTGGTGAGGAGTGGTGGTGTTGGTGGTGAGGAGCGGTGGTGTTGGTGGTGAGGAGCGGGGGTGTTGGTGGTGAGGAGCGGTGGTGTAGCGGTGAGGAACGGTGGTGTTGGTGGTGAGGAGCGGTGGTGTAGCGGTGAGCACCGCGCTACGAACCCGGCGACCCAAGTTCGATTCCCGCTCACGGCCAACACCCAGTGACGAGTATCTAAACTTTGTCCTGGGCCTCCCCTAGGTCGACTCAGTCTCAAATAAGTAGCTGGTGCGGTGTGTAAACATCGCCACTAGGGAGACAAAGGCGGCCGGGCGTGGTGTTGTCCACCCACCCCCTCGTGTGCCGTGCCGGCCTTCGTAGGTGCTCGCTAACAGCACTTGCCCCAGCAGTCTGTTACAGGCTACACGGGGGATCTTTGTCTTTGGGGGTGAGATTTGAGAAAGCTGAAACTGGAGCGCGCTGACCGCTGCGGTCGGAGAGACGAGTTCATGACCACAGACGCCGGGCGGGGTTGGGCAAGAGAGAGCGAGAGAGACGGCGGCGGTGCTGACGCGGCCCAGGGCTCGTAGCTGGAAGTGGTCGACGGCGTGAAAGGCGGCGAGGCAGCGCGGGGTGACGCGGGCGGTGTTGACCGTAAACAAAACAAAACAATACACGCGGGGGGCGTTTCTAGATTCCGCGTGCTGCGAGCACGGTGCACGTGTGTCACGGCGGACAAAGTGACGCCATGCCACTCGGAGGAAGCTGCAGGAAGACATCAGGCAACTGGACATACAGACCAGGTTTGTTCGTATCTCTGAAAGTGCCTAAGTCGAGTGTCCGTAAGTAGAGGAGTCTTTGTCCAACAACGAAGCGATAAACTACAGCCACGTGCATCAAAGCACCACAGCGCAGATCACCTTCCTGCATCTTCCCTCGCACTGCTCTGCTCCACTTTGGAATTCCCTGCCATCATTTATTTCCCCAAGACTTTAACAACCCCCTCTCGATTCAATCAACACGCTACGTGCCCTTACCCAAGCGCAGCAGCAGCGAGGACGAATGCGCAGAAGAGCTGAACAAGCGAATGCGCTCCACGCTCGGGTATGGGCAGGATCATGAGTCTTATCCAAAGCTGCTCAAACTGCCTACACGACTTAAATCTTTAATTGTCATCACGGTTTGCATAATACGGTGAAACTGCTCTCTTATCTTCATTATTATTTGTGACCTACCAATGTCTGCAGCTAGGATCAATCGATGACGATCCTATTACCTGCAGATATTTAACAGATGAGATGCGTTGCACCGTTAATTCCTCCTGTTTGATAATACTTCTCTTGTCCGTATGCATCTGTGCAGGTAGGTTTTTGTCTGCGGTTAAGCCGTAGTCCCCACATACCGCTCGTATCAATGTGGATAAGAGGCGCGGCCACCCACTACTCTGTAGAGTAACATTGGTATAAACGCTTGTTACAATATGAACAGCGCATTGAAAACGCGTACGTTTACAAAGTGTTTTCACAAATACACACTGAGAAACATGATGATCGACAGAGGAGTGTAAATTATTTTTTCGATAGTGTATTTAAATAGAGGTACTGCAGGTAAGTATTCTTGGGTTTTTTCGTTAAAGTCACGTAGGTAAAAAATAAAAATAAAATAAAAATCACGACGTTTCAGGTAAGTAGTTTTAAAGGCATAGTTTAACAAGACAATACTTGCCACCATCGTTCAAACCCATTGGTGAAAAAGAGCAAAGTTTTTGTTGACATTATAATATATCATGTTAATGCGAGAGCCGGAGGCTTATGGGACCCCGGGGTCCCGCCATGAGGTTCAGTTGAAGGTTTTGCACCTTTGCGACTGTGGAATTTCCACCCCATGGTACAGGATTGCCAACAACGAGAGCTCGTTAGGGTGCCAAGGCACAGTCTGACGTGATGGAAAAAGTCCACGTAAGTCAGATCACGTTTAGCGTGGGGTTTTTGAGTATGTATTTTTCGTCGGACCACAAGCCGAGAAGTTTATTTATTTCTCATTTTGTTCTTTGTACCAGGGCAAGGGCCCGCTGAGCTGCATAGCTCTTTCCGAGAAGCGACCTGGCTATCACAAGCGATGACCCAACAAAGACGTCGCGTATCGTCACGTGAACAGGCGTGGCAGCCAAACACTCTGAACGCGGAGGGTAAAAACCGGAGGTCCTGGATAACACTCCACGCGACCATGGGGAGAGCGAGAGACACTCAAACTCGAAATATACAGCAGCAAGCGTCAGGGTCGGGATCGAGCCCACGACTTCCTGCGAACCAGGCGAGGTAGTTAACATCTCCTAGCCACTGTGATGATCTCGAGAGAGAGAGAGACACGCAAACTCCAAATATACAACAGACGTCAGGGTCGGGATCGAACTCACGACTTCCTGCGAACCAGGCGAGGTAGTCAACATCTCCTAGCCACCGTGAAGATGATGAGAGAAACACGCAAACTCCAAATATACAGCAGTCGTCAGTGTCGGCGAGGTAGTCAACATCTCCGAGCCACCGTGATGATGATGATGAGAGTAAGAGAACTGGCAAACTCTAAATATACAGCAGGTGTCATCAGGGTCAGGACTGAACGCACGACCTCCTGTGTACCAGGCGAGGTAGTCAACATCTCCTAGCCACCGTGATGATGATGAGAGAAACACGCAAACTCCAAATATACACATCGCCTGGGGGCCACCGTGGCGCCCATGTTCCAAATGTGGTGCACGAGTCGAGATGAGGCGGGAGAGAGAGAAAGAGTGAGCGAGAGAGTGACCGAGAGAGTGGGAGAGACGATCGCTGAATCCAAACAAAATGAATATTCGTGGTAACGGAGTCGCCCGCGGGCGAGGGGAATGCTTCCACGGGGGGGGGGGGGGCAGGTCTGGGCACCTGCCTGGGCCTGGCGGCACGGCACGCGCGACCGGTTCGGGGAGCCGGTGGGGGCCCCGCAATGGGAGCGAGCGCGGAGCGAGTCGGGGGGAGGGGGAGTGCAGGGGGGGAGAGTGCATGGGGGGGGGGGGAGTACAGGGGGGGGAGTGCAGGGGGGGGGGAGTGCAGGGGGGGGGGACGCAGATCCTCACCCAACCCCCCCACGCCTGAGACCTTGATGGCCTCTCTCTTGAGAGAGGCTGCTCTCAGTGCGGGACGCAGGGCTCGTGCGGCATGGAGACCGTGCAGATGATACAAAACACACTCGTGCAACACGTGCCGCATTAACACTCGACACACACAACATGAAACACGTGCCTCACTCACACTGGACACACACACAACATGAAACATGTGCCTCACTCACACTGTACACACACACAGCGTGCAACACGTGCCTCACTCACACTGGACACACAGCGTGCAACACGTGCCGTAATAACACTGGACACACACACAACATGAAGCACGTGCCGCACTAACGCTGCGCTGAGTGCACGTGCTATCATCTCTGTATGGTGTCGTATGTCTTTGTGTTTCTATACGGAGGGCGGCAGCGTAGCGGTTTGCGGCAACATCGCGCTACGAACCCGGCGACCCAAGTTCAACTCCAGGCCACGGGTAACAGCATAGCGAGTGATGTCAGGGATTCCTCCAGGTCAATTCAGCCTTCCGACAGGCTCCCTGGAGCAGGGTGTGAACATGGTGTGAACATGGGTGTGAACATGGGGTGAACATGGTGTGGACATGGGGTGAACATGGTGTAGACATGGTGTGGACATGGGGTGAACATGGTGTGAACATGGTGTGAACATGGGGTGAACATGGTGTAGACATGGTGTGGACATGGGGTGAACATGGGTGTGAACATGGTGTGAACATGGTGTGAACATGGGGTGAACATGGTGTAGACATGGTGTGGACATGGGGTGAACATGGGTGTGAACATGGTGTGGACATGGTGTGGACATGGTGTGGACATGGGGTGAAGATGGTGTGAACATGGTGTGAACATGGGGTGAACATGGGGTGAGCAGGGTGTGAACATGGGGTGAACATGGTGTGAACAGGGTGTGGACATGGTGTGAACATGGGGTGAACATGGGGTGAACATGGTGTGAACATGGTGTGAACATGGTGTGAACATGGGGTGAACATGGGGTGAACATGGTGTGAACATGGTGTGAACATGGGGTGAACATGGTGTGAACATGGGGTGAACATGGTGTGAACATGGGGTGAACATGGGGTGAACATGGTGTGAACATGGGGTGAACATTGTGTGAACATGGTGTGAACATGGTGTGAACATGGGGTGAACATGGTGTGAACATGGGGTGAAATGGGTGAGGGCCAGAGCATCCCTCGTGCGCCGCATTCGCCTTCACAGGTGCTGCTACTCGCCAACAGCACTTGCAACCAACAACAGTCTGTTATGGATACAGGGGGAAGGGGGGTAGGGGGGGCTCTCTTTGTCTTTGCTTGTAGTGCGTGGCGTGTGAGTGTAAAAGCGCTCTCGCTGCCGCTGTTGTCCCTGTGAGTGTGGGTTTACAGTAAATTGTTGTTCCTGCGAGTGTGGGTTTACGGTAAATTGTTGTCCCTGTGAGTGTGGGTTTACAGTAAATTGTTGTCCCTGTGAGTGTGGGTTTACGGTAAATTGTTGTCCCTGTGAGTGTGGGTTTACGGTAAATTGTTGTCCCTGTGAGTGTGGGTTTACAGTAAATTGTTGTCCCTGTGAGTGTGGGTTTACAGTAAATTGTTGTCCCTGTGAGTGTGGGTTTACGGTAAATTGTTGTCCCTGTGAGTGTGGGTTTACGGTAAATTGTTGTCCCTGTGAGTGTGGGTTTACGGTAAATTGTTGTTCCTGTGAGTGTGGGTTTACGGTAAATTGTTGTCCCTGTGAGTGTGGGTTTACGGTAAATTGTTGTCCCTGTGAGTGTGGGTTTACGGTAAATTGTTGTTCCTGTGAGTGTGGGTTTACGGTAAATTGTTGTCCCTGTGAGTGTGGGTTTACGGTAAATTGTTGTCCCTGTGAGTGTGGGTTTACAGTAAATTGTTGTTCCTGTGAGTGTGGGTTTACGGTAAATTGTTGTCCCTGTGAGTGTGGGTTTACGGTAAATTGTTGTTCCTGTGAGTGTGGGTTTACAGTAAATTGTTGTTCCTGTGAGTGTGGGTTTACAGTAAATTGTTGTCCCTGTGAGTGTGGGTTTACAGTAAATTGTTGTTCCTGCGAGTGTGGGTTTACGGTAAATTGTTGTTCCTGTGAGTGTGGGTTTACGGTAAATTGTTGTCCCTGTGAGTGTGGGTTTACGGTAAATTGTTGTCCCTGTGAGTGTGGGTTTACGGTAAATTGTTGTCCCTGTGAGTGTGGGTTTACGGTAAATTGTTGTTCCTGTGAGTGTGGGTTTACGGTAAATTGTTGTCCCTGTGAGTGTGGGTTTACAGTAAATTGTTGTTCCTGTGAGTGTGGGTTTACAGTAAATTGTTGTTCCTGTGAGTGTGGGTTTACAGTAAATTGTTGTTCCTGTGAGTGTGGGTTTACAGTAAATTGTTGTTCCTGTGAGTGTGGGTTTACAGTAAATTGTTGTTCCTGTGAGTGTGGGTTTACAGTAAATTGTTGTTCCTGTGAGTGTGGGTTTACAGTAAATTGTTGTTCCTGTGAGTGTGGGTTTACAGTAAATTGTTGTTCCTGTGAGTGTGGGTTTACAGTAAATTGTTGTTCCTGCGAGTGTGGGTTTACAGTAAATTGTTGTTCCTGTGAGTGTGGGTTTACAGTAAATTGTTGTTCCTGTGAGTGTGGGTTTACAGTAAATTGTTGTTCCTGTGAGTGTGGGTTTACAGTAAATTGTTGTCCCTGTGAGTGTGGGTTTACAGTAAATTGTTGTTCCTGTGAGTGTGGGTTTACAGTAAATTGTTGTTCCTGTGAGTGTGGGTTTACAGTAAATTGTTGTTCCTGTGAGTGTGGGTTTACAGTAAATTGTTGTCCCTGTGAGTGTGGGTTTACAGTAAATTGTTGTCCCTGTGAGTGTGGGTTTACAGTAAATTGTTGTTCCTGCGAGTGTGGGTTTACAGTAAATTGTTGTTCCTGTGAGTGTGGGTTTACAGTAAATTGTTGTTCCTGTGAGTGTGGGTTTACAGTAAATTGTTGTTCCTGCGAGTGTGGGTTTACGGTAAATTGTTGTTCCTGTGAGTGTGGGTTTACAGTAAATTGTTGTTCCTGTGAGTGTGGGTTTACAGTAAATTGTTGTTCCTGCGAGTGTGGGTTTACAGTAAATTGTTGTTCCTGCGAGTGTGGGTTTACAGTAAATTGTTGTTCCTGTGAGTGTGGGTTTACAGTAAATTGTTGTTCCTGCGAGTGTGGGTTTACGGTAAATTGTTGTTCCTGTGAGTGTGGGTTTACAGTAAATTGTTGTTCCTGTGAGTGTGGGTTTACAGTAAATTGTTGTTCCTGCGAGTGTGGGTTTACAGTAAATTGTTGTCCCTGTGAGTGTGGGTTTACAGTAAATTGTTGTCCCTGTGAGTGTGGGTTTACAGTAAATTGTTGTCCCTGTGAGTGTGGGTTTACAGTAAATTGTTGTTCCTGCGAGTGTGGGTTTACAGTAAATTGTTGTTCCTGTGAGTGTGGGTTTACAGTAAATTGTTGTTCCTGTGAGTGTGGGTTTACAGTAAATTGTTGTTCCTGCGAGTGTGGGTTTACAGTAAATTGTTGTTCCTGTGAGTGTGGGTTTATGGTAAATTGTTGTCCCTGTGAGTGTGGGTTTATGGTAAATTGTTGTCCCTGTGAGTGTGGGTTTACGGTAAATTGTTGTCCCTGTGAGTGTGGGTTTACAGTAAATTGTTGTTCCTGCGAGTGTGGGTTTACGGTAAATTGTTGTCCCTGTGAGTGTGGGTTTACAGTAAATTGTTGTTCCTGTGAGTGTGGGTTTACAGTAAATTGTTGTTCCTGCGAGTGTGGGTTTACAGTAAATTGTTGTTCCTGTGAGTGTGGGTTTACAGTAAATTGTTGTCCCTGTGAGTGTGGGTTTACAGTAAATTGTTGTTCCTGTGAGTGTGGGTTTACAGTAAATTGTTGTCCCTGTGAGTGTGGGTTTATGGTAAATTGTTGTCCCTGTGAGTGTGGGTTTACGGTAAATTGTTGTTCCTGTGAGTGTGGGTTTATGGTAAATTGTTGTTCCTGCGAGTGTGGGTTTACAGTAAATTGTTGTTCCTGTGAGTGTGGGTTTACAGTAAATTGTTGTTCCTGTGAGTGTGGGTTTACAGTAAATTGTTGTTCCTGTGAGTGTGGGTTTACAGTAAATTGTTGTTCCTGTGAGTGTGGGTTTACAGTAAATTGTTGTTCCTGTGAGTGTGGGTTTACAGTAAATTGTTGTCCCTGTGAGTGTGGGTTTACAGTAAATTGTTGTTCCTGTGAGTGTGGGTTTACAGTAAATTGTTGTCCCTGTGAGTGTGGGTTTATGGTAAATTGTTGTCCCTGTGAGTGTGGGTTTACGGTAAATTGTTGTTCCTGTGAGTGTGGGTTTATGGTAAATTGTTGTTCCTGCGAGTGTGGGTTTACAGTAAATTGTTGTTCCTGTGAGTGTGGGTTTACAGTAAATTGTTGTTCCTGTGAGTGTGGGTTTACAGTAAATTGTTGTTCCTGTGAGTGTGGGTTTACAGTAAATTGTTGTTCCTGTGAGTGTGGGTTTATGGTAAATTGTTGTTCCTGTGAGTGTGGGTTTACGGTAAATTGTTGTTCCTGTGAGTGTGGGTTTACAGTAAATTGTTGTTCCTGCGAGTGTGGGTTTACGGTAAATTGTTGTTCCTGTGAGTGTGGGTTTACAGTAAATTGTTGTCCCTGTGAGTGTGGGTTTACAGTAAATTGTTGTCCCTGTGAGTGTGGGTTTATGGTAAATTGTTGTCCCTGTGAGTGTGGGTTTACAGTAAATTGTTGTCCCTGTGAGTGTGGGTTTACAGTAAATTGTTGTCCCTGTGAGTGTGGGTTTACAGTAAATTGTTGTCCCTGTGAGTGTGGGTTTACAGTAAATTGTTGTCCCTGTGAGTGTGGGTTTACAGTAAATTGTTGTTCCTGCGAGTGTGGGTTTACGGTAAATTGTTGTTCCTGTGAGTGTGGGTTTACAGTAAATTGTTGTTCCTGTGAGTGTGGGTTTACAGTAAATTGTTGTCCCTGTGAGTGTGGGTTTACAGTAAATTGTTGTTCCTGTGAGTGTGGGTTTACAGTAAATTGTTGTCCCTGTGAGTGTGGGTTTACAGTAAATTGTTGTTCCTGTGAGTGTGGGTTTACAGTAAATTGTTGTCCCTGTGAGTGTGGGTTTACAGTAAATTGTTGTCCCTGTGAGTGTGGGTTTACAGTAAATTGTTGTTCCTGCGAGTGTGGGTTTACGGTAAATTGTTGTTCCTGTGAGTGTGGGTTTACAGTAAATTGTTGTCCCTGTGAGTGTGGGTTTACAGTAAATTGTTGTCCCTGTGAGTGTGGGTTTACAGTAAATTGTTGTCCCTGCGAGTGTGGGTTTACAGTAAATTGTTGTTCCTGTGAGTGTGGGTTTACAGTAAATTGTTGTTCCTGTGAGTGTGGGTTTACAGTAAATTGTTGTCCCTGCGAGTGTGGGTTTACAGTAAATTGTTGTCCCTGTGAGTGTGGGTTTACAGTAAATTGTTGTTCCTGTGAGTGTGGGTTTACAGTAAATTGTTGTCCCTGCGAGTGTGGGTTTACAGTAAATTGTTGTTCCTGCGAGTGTGGGTTTACGGTAAATTGTTGTCCCTGTGAGTGTGGGTTTACGGTAAATTGTTGTTCCTGTGAGTGTGGGTTTACAGTAAATTGTTGTTCCTGTGAGTGTGGGTTTACAGTAAATTGTTGTTCCTGTGAGTGTGGGTTTACGGTAAATTGTTGTTCCTGTGAGTGTGGGTTTACGGTAAATTGTTGTTCCTGTGAGTGTGGGTTTACGGTAAATTGTTGTTCCTGCGAGTGTGGGTTTACGGTAAATTGTTGTTCCTGCGAGTGTGGGTTTACAGTAAATTGTTGTCCCTGCGAGTGTGGGTTTACAGTAAATTGTTGTTCCTGTGAGTGTGGGTTTACGGTAAATTGTTGTTCCTGTGAGTGTGGGTTTACGGTAAATTGTTGTTCCTGCGAGTGTGGGTTTACGGTAAATTGTTGTTCCTGTGAGTGTGGGTTTACGGTAAATTGTTGTTCCTGTGAGTGTGGGTTTACGGTAAATTGTTGTTCCTGCGAGTGTGGGTTTACGGTAAATTGTTGTTCCTGTGAGTGTGGGTTTACAGTAAATTGTTGTTCCTGCGAGTGTGGGTTTACGGTAAATTGTTGTTCCTGCGAGTGTGGGTTTACAGTAAATTGTTGTTCCTGCGAGTGTGGGTTTACGGTAAATTGTTGTTCCTGCGAGTGTGGATTTACGGTAAATTGTTGTTCCTGCGAGTGTGGGTTTACGGTAGGCAAACAAACGCTGTTGTTGTTGTTTTTTGTATGATCATTGTTAAAAAGAACGCATTCCTGCACCACCACCACCAGCAACGCCAATTAGCCCAGAGGAAACGGCCGAGATCTACGGCCAAGACTGGGCAAGGGTTTACCACCACTCATTGCATTGGCGCAAACATTGTTCCTCGGGCGTGTTTATTGCCTCGATTCCGAATTTCACGCGGCTGAGTAGCTCATCGGTTGCGCGTGCGTTGCGGGTGCGTTCGTTTGCTGACGCCGGTATGTTCTGTGAGCACGTAGCTGCTCCACGAGCAGTACTGTCTGTACACACACACGACATAAACATAATGACATGCCCTTTGTGACGCCACACAGATAAAGATCCCCCCCCCGTATAGCCTTTACAGACCGTTGGGGCAAGTGCTGTTAGCGAGCAGCACCTATAAAAGCCGAAATGCCACACGAGCGGGTGTGGTGGCCAGCACCACGCCCGGCCACCTTTGTCTCCCTAGTGGGAATGTTAACACACCGCACCAGATATTAATATAAGGCTGATACGACCTACGGTAAGCCCAGGACCGGTTCAGATAATTGTCACTGATGTTGGCCGTGAGCTTTAGGCAACATGAAAGTGTGGAAGGCTCGCAAGCAGGCGGTCACGGGGACAGACCCAGGTGCCATGGGTTGACCGATTGAGATGATTGGCAGATGCACCACCTGCACTCCTGATACTGTGCCAACTCGCTGCGTTTAATCCGCCCGGCGCTCTGTCATTGTTGTGAGTGTCGCTCCCCCCTCCTACTCCTCCTCTGCCCTTCGTTGTTGCTGGAGGGCGCAACTCCTTGAAACTGCCCAGTCGCGTTCCTTCTCGTACACAAACATCCCTACACACACAGCCCTACGAACAAAAAGCCCTGCGCTCACAGGCCAATGGCAACCCTGCACAGGTCGAACGCACACGCAGAGGCGTGACGTGACAGGTCGCCTTTGCATTCCACGCGCGCAAAGACGCAACAGACAGGCAGCGGAGCGCAACAACCACGCCACGCGACCCACGCCACGCAACTGCGCCACACAACCACGCCACGCGACCCACGCCACGTAATTGCGCCACACAACCACGCCACGCAACCCGTGCCACGCAATTGCGCCACGCGACCCGCGCCACACTCCCGTCACCACCCCCCCCCCCACTCCTCTCCCGGGCGCTCACAGCTGCAGCCACCGCGCTCCGTCCCGTCTCGGGACGACGCTTGCCGAGCCCCCCCCCCCCCACGGACCCCCCACCCACGCGACTTTGTGGTAGTCAACGGGCCTCTGTGGTAGTCTGTGCGTCTCCGTGTGAGTCTATGGATCTCCCACGCCAGTCTGTGGGTCTCTGTGTGAGTCTATGGATCTCCCATGCAGTCTGTGGGTCTCCGTGTGAGTCTATGGATCTCCCACGCCAGTCTGTGGGTCTCCGTGTGAGTCTATGGATCTCCCATGCAGTCTGTGGGTCTCCGTGTGAGTCTATGGATCTCCCATGTAGTCTGTGGGTCTCTGTGTGAGTCTATGGATCTCCCACGCCAGTCTGTGGGTCTCCGTGTGAGTCTATGGATCTCCCATGTAGTCTGTGGGTCTCCGTGTGAGTCTATGGATCTGTGCGTCTCCGCGTGAACTGGTGTCCAGTGCGAGCGATGATCTCGAGAGTAGGGCACGAGAGGTGTGCACGATCAGCTGAGCTCCGAAGCAAGAGGCTGGATTCACAATTCGGGGGTGGACTGACAGCCGACACTCGATTCGCATCCAGGCGAGAGTTCGTGAGCGAGTGAGAGAGGGAAACGAAATCACCTGTTGATCCGGAGAGTCAGGACTCCGCCGCACGTCTTGATTTTGTTTTGCGCCTCGGTGTGGGTCAGCTCTGCGGCGTCCGCCCCGCAGATGGAGACGATGGCGTCCCCAGGGCACAGGCCGGCCTGGCTCGCTCGACCGCCCGGGGTCACCTGGGGTCAGGGCGGGCGGCACGATCAACTCCCGGCCGCCCACAATCACCACCGCCCTCTCGCTCACTCACCCACTAACCCACTCACGCACCCACTAACCTACTCGCTCATCCACTCACCCACAGTCACCAAACTCGCTCACTCACCCACCCACGAACCCACTCACCCACCAACCCACTCACTTACCCACTAACCCACTCGCTCATCCACTCACCCACCGACTCACTCACTTACTAACCCGCTCACTCACCTACTCACTTATCCACCCACTGATCCATATACTCACTCACTTGCCCAACTCACTCACTGGCTCACCCAATTACTCGCCCACCCACCCACCCCTCTCCACCCCCTTCCACTGACCCTCTCGCCAAACTCACCAAACTCATCCCCTCACCCCTCACCGCCCCGAACCCACACGCGGCAACAGCAAAACAGCTGCCTGCCCTCGCGTCAGCGGCCCGGTATTATAAATTATGCAACGCAGACACGCATGCATAATGCACAGGAACAGAACGCGCACGCTCAGAAAGAAAACACGAGCTCCCCCAGGGTGCCCACCGTCTACTCGTGCTCCAGCACACACACACACACGCAGACACACACACACACACGCAGACACACACACACACTCACACAACAGATACACTCACACACACAGACACACTCACACACAGACACACTCACACACGGACACACTCACACGCAGATACACTCACACACAGACACACACTCACACACACTCACACACAGAGACACTCACACACAGACACACTCACACACGGACACACTCACACGCAGATACACTCACACACAGACACACACTCACACACACTCACACACAGACACACTCACACACAGAGACACTCACACACAGACACACTCACACACAGACACACTCACACACAGAAACACTCACACACAGACACACACACACTCACACACAGACACACACAGACACACACACACACTCACACACAGATACACTCATACACATACACACTCACACACAGACACACACACACTCACACACAGACACACTCACACACAGACACACTCACACGCATACTCGCAACACACAACAGGCGCCATTCACCACCACAACCAAAGTGACAATAGCTGCTTTGCCGGTTGGATTCTCCGCTTCGGTTTGTAGAGAAACAACGCTGTGTGTACCAACGCCAAGACAAAAACACACCATAAACACGCACTCAAAACGACCACACGTATCCATACACACACACAAACACACCACACAAACACACCACACAAACACACCACACAAAGATCCCCCGTATAGCTTTAACAGACTGTTGGGGCAAGTGCTTTTGACGAGCACGGATGAAGGCCGGCACGGCACACGAGGGGGTGGGTGGCCAACACCACGCCCAGCCGCCTTTGTTTCCCCAGTGGCGATGCTTACACACCGCACCAGGTACTCATTTGAGGCTGAGTCGACCTAGGGGAGGCCCAGGACCTTTTCAGATAATCGTAACCGGCGTTGGTGGCCGTGAGCGGGAATCGAACTCAGGTCGCCGGGTTTGTAGCGCAGCGCAGCACTAACCGCTGCACCACCGCTCCCCATCACTCACACACCCACACACCCACACACACCCACACACACACACCCACACACACCCACACCCACACACACCCACACACACCCACAAACACCCACACACACCTACACACACCCACACACCCACAAGTGGACACACAGACCCACACACACACACCCACACACACACACGTGGACACACACCTACACACACCCACACACACACACGTGGACACACAGACCCACACACACACACCCACACACACACACGTGGACACACTACTCGCGTACGTATACAGAACCAACCGTGTGCGTTAAAAAAAAAACCTAAATAAAACGTGGACACTCCGGGTCCAGGTGGCTCAAGCAGCGGCACAGAGAGCTGCTGGCAATCATCGGAGGGTCACAGAAGTTCAAATCCTGGTTGGGGGTTGACTCAGCCCCATCATCCCATCGAGGGGGGGGGTCAACAAGATGAGTGCCACTTCTTTTTGTGTGCGTGCGGAATTGAGCGGGGACAGTCGTGGTCACATGGATGGACCCGGCCCCCGCCAGAGGAATGTGTAATTTCCACAGCCGGCTCAGGGGGCTGTGAAGGGGAAGTGAGCGCTGCCTCGATGCTCACTTGAGTCGGAAATTTGCTTCTTTTGACACAGAAACCACACGGGGCTCACGCGAAGT